>NC_133654.1:235092994-235392994 GCF_009905375.1 Apium graveolens | reverse complement strand
GCAATATTGTAGTTAATGATATTGTCAAACATATCTCCATCAAGAACATTGAACAGAATATTCATGGCCTTTTTATAATTATGAACTTGCTCAATGTCTTCATCTGTCCATTTTGACCTTGGTTTTGGGACTGTTTGCTCATTTCCAACAGCTCCTTAAATATCTGTTGCAACCCTGCGAGGGACATGAGGTCCTTTCTCTATGCAGTCAACATACCTTTTATCTTGAGAGAGTAGATGAAGGTGCATCTTCACTTTCCAGTGATGATAGTTGTCTTTGTCCAGAATTGGGATCTTTACACCAACGTCCTTCCTGCTCATGTTGTTAGATTGCTTTGATCTTTAAACTATTTGTGTGTCAAGAGATAGCTCTGATATTAATTGTTATTCCCTAACAATCTATCAACTGAATTACAGAAGGGGGGTTGAATGGAATTCTAGTCACTTTTTAAACCTTTGAAAACTTTTTACTTAATATATAACTATGTTTGAATATGCTTGAGTGCGGATAAATAATAATAGTATTCAAGAACACAAAGTAAATAAACAGGTGTTTAAAAACTTTCTGGTGTATTCATATTTCCACTAGAGATATATATAAATGTGAAGAAATCTTTGTAATGCAAATAGCACACAGCTGCTTACAAGTGTTTACAACTTAGAACTTCAGAGACTAAGAATATAGCTTGCCTTGCTCTTTTGTTCTAAATCAAATGTAATGCTTAAATTTAAACACTTGCTACTCTTGGTTTATATATCACCAAGTTACATGTGAAATAATAAAAAACATAAAACCTATCAGCTAGTTCAATCACATGTTTCTTCATTTCTCTATCCAATGCAATCCAGTTAGATACTACATCTTTGAACGTCCCTGTTTTGCATGGAAATGAAAATACTTCATTTTCTTCTAATACCTGCAATCAGGCTTCCACGTTTCTTCTATCTACAATCAACCCATATGACTTTCAAGTCACTGTCAAGTCCCTTTCAACTGTTAATTTGGTTGATCATCCGTTGAGTCTTCATAAGATTTATCCGTTGAAACTTGACTAGCTCATCCGTTGAAAGTATGCTAAATTATTCGTTGAGCTTTATAGGGTCATCCGTTGAGATTTATAGGGTCATCCATTAAAGCTTTGTAGATTAGCAGTTGAAGTTGTTTCCATAGCAGTTGATACTCTTTCACTTATACAAAATTGTAAGGCATCTTTTATATATAACTAGGCCACCTATTTTGTATATCTTGCTAGTAGTTAACATGACTTAGAAATAACTAAAACTCCCAAATCCCCCGGCTAATCTAGTATACAGAATGTACTATAATCTTATTCAGTTAAGCTACTCTTTCAATGGATAAATAATGTGAGCATCCGTTGAAAGCTAAAAATTATTTAACTTATCTACTTAGAGTGTTTTTGGTAAGTTATCATCAAGCCTACAACATATTCCTTACACTGTATCACTCAACTCACAAGGTTTATTTTCTGACTAGTTTATTTGTAATCGTAACACTTATATTTGGAGAATTCAAGACAGAATGTGGTTAATAACTTGTGGGATGCCTTAAAGTTACTCTTTTAAGGTCAAGTTATTTACTTCCGGTTACACAGGTGATAATGTGTTTGTTCATTTTGATCTTCATTCTTTTCTCAAACTGAATAGCTACAAATGACTATCCACTGTTGACTGGAAAAAATTATTCGCTTATAGATTTTTATGAGAGTAGTCTCATTAACTTGTTATGAGAAATCTGAGAGTATTCATACTCTAACAAAATTATAATAACAATGAGACAAGCAAATAATCATGAAAAGATTCACATATCAATAGCTATGTTAGCACATGATTTGTTCTTCTCATGGTATTAACCAACCATTGAGATGTAACTTTAAATGATTTGAGCTTCAAATCATTTTTCTCAACTTTTTCTCTTAACACGACTTCTACTTCCTCTGCACACGTCAACTTGTTCTTGAGGTATTAATTTTCTTGTCTAACTGGTTCTAGACTAACAAGCTGTAGTTCTAGTTCTTATTTTTCAATCTCAAGTTTTTCATTTACTTTTGACAGTCTACTCACTTCCTCAGTAGCTGCCACCATGCTTGTGTAAATGTGAAATATTTTTACACTCATCTTTTCAACAGTTTCCTTATATTATGTAGCATTTAAATTAATGGTGGTTAAGATAGGTACCTCAGATTTAGATGAAGATGACTCTCCTTGATTCAAGGCCATGAGATCATAGTTTCCATATTCTTTACAATCATCTTCATCATTTGTGTCATCTCAACTCTTACCTTCAACAATATAAGCTTTTCCCTGTTATTTTCTCAGAAGTGCTTCATACTTGTCGATATCTCCAGTTCTCTACATGAATTTTTTGACTTGTCAATATCTTCATTTCTCTACATGCATATTGACTTGTCAATATCTCTTGGGACTGTCATTTTAGATTTCTCGACATACTTTTCTACATTCCTTGATCTGTTAATTGTTGATATCTGACTTAGAATATTTTTTCCTAGAACAACATTTTATAATCTTGTACTTGGGTTTTATTCGTAGAATTTTTAATTCCTTGATCGTAATTTGATTCTCTTATCCCTCGATAGTTCGTAAAATAAAGTAGTTTTGAAATATTGATTTTCTTCGAGAACTAACGACTCTTACATACACTCATTTGGTTCGTATAATGATAATATTAACTCAGAAACTTAATTTACATATCCCTTTATAGTGTGGGCTCAAAAGTTTTTCCTTGATCATCAAGATTATTATTCATTTATCGTTTTACAAAGTCACAAAAATTTGGGTTATTACAGTATGTATGTAAGAGAATATAATCATTAAATATTTTTCATTAGATTACTTGCAGGCTAGAATTATAGTCTTGGAATTGGTACATTTAATCATGAGGGTTGATTACAATGCACTTATAGTTCATAGATTATACTGTGTATATGTGAAATTTTTGATTGTTTGTGACTAGACAACTTTGATGTGTGGCTTGTCGAGGCCATGATTGACGTTTAACAATTATGTCAATCATAAGCCATCCTTAGTTATATGGGACCAAAGTCATGACATGTATGTCATCTATCATGACTTGCATGCCATTTTTTTATAGCATAAGACTTTAAAAATTGGTTTGGACCTGAATTATGGTTTTATCGTAAATGAGTTGCAATCATCTAGTGATTTTATCAATTATAAATCATCATTACTTATATTTCTTACTTCCTCTATTTCATTTTAATTATCACTTTTCTGCCTCAAGATGCGTTTACCGCATATTAGAAATTATCATTTTTAAATTATCTTTTTGTAAATAAAAGTTTAACTTATATATTTTTATTTAGAAAAAAAATATATAACATTATTATTTTAATTATATAGTCAAAACACTTAAAATTGAGTGCAGAAGAGTCAAGCGACTATTAAACAGAGGGAGTGAAAGGAGACGAGATGTCATTAGTAATGATTTTGACTTATACACATTATTATAATCTATCTATACTATCTATACAATACTATAATAATCAGATTGGAGTATAATTTGGTATGTTTTTTTTTATTGGTTTGCTTATCCCCATTTATGACCGTCGGTTTTTTTTAATCAAGTGATCAAAACCGTTAGATTCAAATACTAAAAAAATATACAGTACTTAAGCTCTCAGGTTCGAACCCCGCCATCAGCAAATATTTATATTATTATTATAAACTACTAAAACTCCCAGGTTCGAACCCCCCAATAGCAAATATTTATATTATTATTTATACACTACCAAATATTCAGGTTCGAATCCTGCCAACAACAAATATTTATATTATTATTTATAAATATATTAATAAGGTAATAATCCAAATAAAAATTTATTGCAAATTTAAATAATATAAAAATATAATGAAGATCCGCGCATCGCACGGGTTGTAAAGCTAGTGAATCTTAAAAATTGGTCTTGGGGTTCGGGTGGCCTGGATCATAAATGAGTTATAATCTATGATGAAGCTATTATTGTATTCATCATGTTCTCATTTTTGTGATTGTCGAATATGATTGTCTTTCTTTTACAATAAATACAATAGCTAACCCTTTGATGAGAAAAGGACCTTCGTGAGAGTAACCACCAAACTAAGCATCGCTCTTCTAGATTTTGTGAATTTAATTGAAGAATCATCAATCAATCAACATACACATATACGGAGAACGAATCGACGAAACCAATTTTTGGAATCTCTCTCTCGGGAGATTCACGTAATCGATATCATCACCTTCATCTACTACAAGATCAAGATCAAGGGTACTGGAAATTCTTTATTTTACGTCTTCTAGGGATCAAGATCAAGTTTGGAACAAAATCGGAAAATCCATCTTGTTCAGGAACCAACTTTCTTTCGAGCAGTCACTTTCTATATTTACCGATCACACACATATATGTACTTGTTCACTGTTATCCATTTGAAAGTGGATTTTCAAATTTCTTATCCGATTGATTGCAACTTGCGGGCGATCAAGTAACAAGCAACAAGCAACAAATAATTATGTAAGTCCCATGTGAATAATACCATGGGCTAATGTTTGTTTCGACTATTTTCAATTTAAATGATTAGATTTTTTTGTTTGTTTGTAGTGGGTATTGATTCTTACGTATATGTTATATTGTTCTTTTCACTTTTTATGTATTTTGGCATGCAAACACAAGTCGGGGGTCTTTCGAGAAACAGTCTCTTCATTTTTTGAAATGAGGGGAAGGCTGCGTAAATCTTACCCTCCCCAGACCATGCGTTAAAGCGGGATATACTGGGTATGTTTGGTTTGCTTTGGTTTACATTAGCTAACTAAATATCCGTACGAAACTTAAAAAGAGAACATTAAATGATTTTTATATATACATTTAATATATTTTAATAATTATTTTGATCCTTTATTTTAGTTTTAAGTATAATTTATGATTACAACTAAATAATTTTAAAGGATAAATTCTATACATTTTTATTTTCAATTTGATGATCAAATTTGTATATATTTTGATTCAGTTTCGACTTTATTCCGAATTTTACCCTCAAAACACTTGCAACTTTTACAAAAAAAATCACATGCAACCAAAAAGCGACAGGAAAAATCAAAATGGGCAATAAAATAAATTTTTACTCTAAGTTGTTTTAACGTATTTGGAAAATCAAAACCTACCAATATTATAACAATATAAATATAGGCTTATTAACCTTTTGGCCCTTAAAGTATATGTATTTGTACCCATAAGCCCCGGAACTCTGTGAGCGTACCCTTTCACCCCAAAGGTATGTGTTTTCATACCATTTAACCCTTTTTACCGTGATAGTAAAAAATAATAGGGGCAAAAAAGGCATTTGACCTCCAATTTGTACCGTTATAAGGGTTAAAAGCTACATTTCTCATATTTTGAGGGAGAAAAGGTACACCGTACATAACTTTAGGGGCTAACAGTTATTTATCTGACATAGTATTAGTTCATCACAACCTTGGTTTTGCCTAGTTCTCCACATATCCTTTTAGTTATATAAAGCATTTGGCTACTGCATATAAAGGCTAAATTAAACTTTTCATTCAAAGATGCAATTGAACTCGGATTTAAAACATACTTTATGTACATGTGAAACTCAAATCTCTCCTTGGTCTGTGACGACGTTAATGCTAATCTATGGCTCAATTTCGACACCATTTCAATGGATGATTTTACGTACATTAATTAGTGGCTCCGATCTTTCTCCAGGGCCATGTTCACTGTGAAGCTATAGTTTTAACATTGAACTGGGTCCTTAGATTACCTCTGGGATCACTTCCATAAACTCTTTCCTTCATTACTGCAGTTTTGTTAAATGAACATAGATCAAACACAGAAACAAGGAATTGATTGAGGATGTTGATGTTAAACATACCGCTTGAGGATGGACTGAAAATTGAGAGAAGATAAAGTTGTCCACCATAAGTTCAACATTTTGGATACATAAAAAACTAGAGATATATTGCAAGTTCGAGAACAGAAAATGTTCTTACAAGGAAGCTCGCAATTTTGCACAAGATTCAGGACATCCTATGCTACCTTAGTATCATACAACTTTATCAAATATTTAGCTAGGAGTAAACAAATAAGCTAACACTAAAATTTGTCGGCATGTTCAGAAACAAGGGTGGTTAAACAACTTTATATCACAAAACTGAGTTTGTCAATTGAAATACCAGCATTGACTAATAATAATTATCACAGGATAAATAATAGTATGACACTCATAGTATGGAATGTTCAGAAATAAGGGTGGCTAAACCACTTTATATCATAAAAATTGTTCGAATCTGCTCTCTAAACTTGGATATAAATTCGGCAATAACTTGAAAGTTCTCGGAGTCCGCGAAGATACTTTCGGACTTTACTAAAGCAGTATTCTTTTGTGTTTCTCCATTCCGATTCTTCCATGACTATGAGATTTTTGTATCAGAAGGTTTCTTCTCAGCAAGTCCTCCTTCTTATGATTACCAAAATTTATGAAAATGATTTCAGACTTTTTCTCTTCATTTATCTCAGAAGATGATGCAGTGCTAAATCGTCCATGAACTAGACTTGTGCTATTCAAATCCAAATTCCAGAAATCATTGCTCATTTCTTTTTCTTCTCAACAAGTCCCTTTTTTCTATTCTTCTCAAAACCTTTCAAGTTCTGATCTGAACTCGAGCCATTTTGAAGTTCTCCCTCAACAAGACATGTGTGTCTCTTATTCAACTTAGAAAATTCAATGCATGCATTTTTATGCTATACTTTGTCAAATAAATAAGTGTTAGCCCTTAAAGTAGAGTATGATGTACATTTTCACCCTGAAAAAAATATGAGAAATGTACATTTTAACCCTTCTAACAGGACAACTGGGAGGTCAAATATCTTTTTTGCCCCTCCGATATTTTATTCTCATGGTAAAAAGGGCTAAAAGGTATAAAAATATATATCTTCGGGGTCAAAGGGTACACTTGCAGAGTTCAGGGGTTTATGGGTCCAAACACATACTTTATGGATCAAAAGGGTTAATAAGCCATAAATATAACATCTTTTTACATAAATATTGTTAAGTAATCAATACGTTTACCAATATCAATATCAATAATAAAAATAAATATTTAACGATATATATAATCAATACAAATACCAAAACCAATGACAATAATTAATATTTAAATTAAATAAATTGGATAAAAATACCGAAATCCGAGTTCTTCTCCGAAATCATACTAAGCCATCTGTATAAAACTTAGGTGATAACCAGCGGCATCTTATAAACCTACTGTCTTCGTGTAAAATATCAAATTTTAAAAAAATCATTTCTCAAGGTAATTTTTAAATTAGGGCTTTTATTTCATCATTCTTGCTTAAATTATTTAATAACTGGATCCATTTGCCGTCTTAATGTACGTATTTTAATTCAATTGTGTATCTATATTTTTCATTCTCGCCTGCATCTGTCTTTACATTGTTGTATTATATGCTTGTATGTATATGTGTGTGTTTGTTATGTCATTTTATTACATGTTTGGTGTATAAGTTGCATTGTTTGATGTTATTGTTTGTTTGATTGATTGGAAATTAGGGTACATTGTGTTCGATTCGATTCGAATTGAATTACGGAGAATTTGATTGGATTGTGAATGTATTGAAGAGAGAGGAAACAGGCTTGCATTGTTTCGGTGTTTTGCTTCGGAATTAGGGGTTTTGCTACATTGTGAGTTTTCAGGTTTTTTACGGTTAGTGATGTATGTAATTGTTTTGCTTTTAATGTTGTGATTGATTTTGGGTGTTTTTAGGATTGGTTGTATAGATCTTGAACATTGGCTCCTCAAAGACGATCGCAGCGCCACATGGGTGGCCAGATGCAACAGAGCAATGCTGCGGCGACTGCTCTGTATGATCACCCTAGTACGGCTGGTGGGTCCTTGCATAATTTGGGGACTTCGAGTGATGCTGGAGATGCGGTTATGGCACGGTGGCTCCAATCTGCGGGGTTGCAGCATTTGGCTTCGCCATCCAGTGGTGTTGATCAGCGACTTCTACCTAATCTCCTTATGCAGGTATTGTTACGTTTTTTGTTTATAGATTTTTAATTGATTATTAATACACAATATGTTGGCCTTTTTGTTGGATACTGCTCTACTGATATACATTGAAAATTATAGTTATCTGTAAATAAATAAGATTTACTGCTTTTGTAAAGTTTATCTTATTTGAGTTTATTGCTCGATTGACCATGTTTATACGGATAGATAACCAGTTCAAAGAGTATTGAAATGCCATGTTATTCAGTTATAAGTCAGTGACCTTCATTTTTTACGGTTTTCATTTGTTGGTTGTTGTGGAGTAATGTTACTCCTTATGTTCGTGAGTACCACCCAGAAGGTACAATGTTGGTTTTTGATGATTATGATTAATCGGGAAGATTGTATATTTGTTTGAAGGGTTATGGAGCTCAGTCTGCTGAAGAGAAACAGAGACTTTTCATGTTAATGAGAAACCTAAATTTTAATGGGGAAGCTGGTTCTGAATCGTATACTCCTACTGCCCAAAGTTCTAGTGGCATTGCTGCATCAGATGGATTTTATTCTCCGGACTTTAGGGGAGATTTTGGAGCTGGTCTTTTGGATCTACATGCTATGGATGACACAGGGCTTCTTTCTGATGTAAGAGTTGTCTTATTATCTCATGTTATTTCCTTTCAATTTCTAGTTCAAATAATATTCATGATTTTGTTGGTACTTAATAAAATGAGAGAACTTTGATGTGCATTTGTCTATTTTCTGTGCATTACGGATGCACATATAGATTCGTTTTCCAGTTTATTAAGGAATTGCTTAGATTCTTGTTCATATTTGTTTGTCTCTTTCAAAAAAAGAAACATTTGCTCAATAGTTTAAAATTTAGAAAAGAAGAAATTTTTGGGTTTAAGTAGTTGAAGAGGTGAATTAAAATGTTTTTGTCAGTTGCATGCCTTATGTAGCGGTTGAATAGTTGGTTTTGCAGTATTCCTTGTATTTTTAGTAATAGTTATGGTCTTCTTTTTTCAGAATGCTATTGTAGCGGTTGGAGTTAGTTTTGCAGAGTTCCTTTTATTTTCAGTAATATTTATGGTATTTTCTCTTTCAGAATGCTATTGCAGAACCATTTGAGTCGTCTCCTTTTATGACTGATGTAACTGAAGCAGTTGACAATGACTTTGAGGTGATACCTAGGTACCAACAACAAAGAGGGCAAGCAGATGGAGATACTTCACTTGTATTGCCCACAAATGAAAAGGATGGTACAAGGGAAAACAATGTGGCTAAGATTAAAGTTGTGGTATAATCTCTCTTCTGTTATGCTTACATTTGCTTACAAATTATTTGGATTGAGCACTATGGAGATGCAACTTCATCTGTGACATGCAACTTAATTCAAAAAATTTTGTGTGTGTTATTACGTTATCTTCTACTTTTATAGTATAGTTGATGCATGGTCTACATATGCACAAAAAAGAACCATATGACCACCTGCATGCAGTAATGGATTAATGTTAGATATAGCTCTTCTCGGTCAGTATAAAGTGGTATAGAGTACAAACTGACCTGTAAAAGTGAAACACTGCAATCACCATGAAACTAGTACTTTTTGAAGACTTAATCATGAAAATTGAATGTGGCTAGTTGGTCCGTAGACTTTTCTGCTTCGCATGCTTAAAATTATTGCTGCATGTAACTTCTCCCATCTTCGTTACATGATATTCAGAGTTTCTGATACTCACATTTTTATTATGGCAGTTGTCCTCACCTTTCCCTTATTCCCTATGTCATTGAAACATTTCCTCTGGGGCTTTTAATCAATCATGTTACATCTGGCACCTGCAGTCCTGCACTATGATCTGAAAATACTTACGTTGCGTCCAATATTTACTAGACTAGTTAATTTGGTCAGTTTATTATTTCATTCAGTGTCTATTATATTGGTTATCAATCTTCTTTTTTTCTTTGTTTGCTAAGTTGTTTTATTGTTTATCAATCTTCTCTTAAGTTACATATTCTATGATTGGTATATATCATTGGCTAGCTTATTCTTGCCTTATCGTGGTCAACAAAATTTGCTGTTTGGCTTCCTAATTTTAGAGCATCTGTGTGGCTTCATTTGATTACCTGTGTGAAATTACACCATGTCATTGTTTTGTAACAGGTTCGTAAAAGACCGTTAAACAAAAAGGAAGTTTCTCGTAAGGAGGATGACATTGTGACTGTTTGTGACCAAGCTTTTTTATCCGTACACGAACCCAAGTTAAAGGTTTGATACATCTCATCTTACATCACAATGTTGTTATCTTTTTCTTTCCAGAAGGAGTATCATATGGTAACCTGTAGTCTGCAGAACAGATCTTTTGTGAAGTAACATACTCTTGAAGTTCATACACTGAACTACACCTTTTGTTTTCTGTTCAAGGTGGACTTGACTGCCTATGTGGAGAAACATGAGTTCTGTTTTGATGCTGTCTTAAATGAAGAAGTGACCAATGATGAGGTAGTAGCGCTTCCACATGTTTTAGATAATGTTGAGACACTTTGTGCTTGCATGTAATTTTTTGGCCTGAAATGAGCACAAGCTTGTGTTCTCTGCACAACTGGTATATAATTTCTTGTTTCACTTAAACCGGTGTTGTGGAGTTATAGACAGATGAGTTGTGCTTCTTTCCATATACTTCGTGATAATAGCAGGGTTGCTAATTTAATTTTGAAAAATAGGTCGCTTCATTAGCTTCATGACTAATGTATCTTCCATGCTTTAATTTATCAGGTGTATCGCGCTACCGTGGAGCCAATTATTCCTATTATTTTTCGAAGAACGAAAGCAACTTGTTTTGCATACGGCCAGACAGGTATATAGAAAAGAATTTGTGGCACTAATTCTACTTTGTTGGCACTAATTCTACTCTTGTTGGTTGAAGTGTATGCCTACGATTAAAGCCTACCAGAATAGATATTTCATCAACATGTTATGTTATAGAGAGTTTATGTCAATGAAAAGAACAGTTGGCTCCTAAGAGTATTATGGTAGTAAAAGTAAATATAGGAATAATCTGTTGCCTTAGAAGTACGAAAGATCTTGCTTTAAAACACAAAGTGCGGCAATGAGAACAAAACATATTATTTGATCTTCTAAATATACCTCAAATAATACAAGTTACTGAAATGGCATGCAATAAACCATATGGTAATAGCTCCATATGATTGAATGACTATTAATTACGATGGGATGACAGTAGTAGCAAGCATTCAATCAAATTTATCAAGGTCCCTGAAGAGGTTCTGTGGGATGCAGTGGTGGAACCAAAAAATCCAGAGGGGAGCAGTAATTCTTTATTCAAAAATATTTTAAATTCGAAAAAAAAACAATTTACACAATAATTCATCTGGATATTTTCTTATTATTTATGAAGTTGTCAGAAGACTAACACTAGTTTTTAAAGTAAAGGGGGACAACAGTGCTAACTTTGGAAACAATTTAAAAGAAATATAGCAATATATATATATATATATATATCGAGAAATTGAGGAATGAGTGTCTTCCTGGTACCAAAAACTTTATGTTGAAAAATTCTCTAGCAAACAACAATATCAGCTACTTGAATTCCTGTCAAATTTTACAAAATCTAGTACTAACTATAAAATTAAGGGTGGCCAGTGCTCTTTTGAGATATACCACTGTTGGGATGAATTTCTAATTTGTCAAGCTGTTTGGTGCTAGAGTGAATAATAAGTACTGTACAGATGTGCCGGGGAAGGTGAAATGGGGATTTGTGACCAACTTTGACCTTTCTTGACTGTGATAAAGAGTAGAGACTACAAGGATAAACCTGCCAAGGAAGGGGAAAAAGAATAAGAGAGAGAGAGATACGTTTGGCAGATATTGCCTTTTACCTGCAGCCTGCTCTTCCTCTTCTTTATTCTGATGTTTTTTCTTTTCTTTCTCCTCCTCCTCTCTAACTCTATACTTATAAACATCTATTGTACAGAAACGTATATTTATAATATTAGAGCAGATTGTTTTCTGTTGATTTACTCAATCACTTGTGTGCATGCGCACGTACACACTCATAAAGCATATAATACTAGTATCTCGTTGAAAAAATTAATTTCAGTGATCTTAGTTATTTCATTTCTAATTATCTAATTATAATAATATGCAACACAATTACCATATGTTCATTGTAATCCAGTTTTTTTTTTTTTTTTTTATATTTTGATGTGTTTTATTTATTCTTTTAATTATCAAAAATATGTATGAATAAAATAAATACCATTTGTATTATATCTGCAAAGTTTCATATTATTTGAATTATGTTATTATGACTTGAAATAGTGCGGTTGAGCTTGAATTGCTTTACCGCAATACATGTTTTAGTTGTTTTATTACAATTTGATCTACCTATGATATGTTATTATTTGTTAATTTATAATGTTTGACATCATTTACATGCTTATATTTGTAATTTTAAACATTGTGCACATTTCTTCATGAAGTGCGCTGCACTTGTGCTCCAAGGGGTCTTTGGGATTCGGTGCACGTTTCGCATTTGATAATGCTGCGAACAGATGATTTGCTAATTAAGTTATCTAGGTGGTCACTTCACATTGCATCTTCTTCGTTTTCTGTCTGAACACAAGTCACAATTTTTCTGGTAACAGTTATTATTTTATTTCAATTGTAGGGAGTGGTAAAACATACACCATGCAACCTCTACCTCTCAGAGCTGCGGAAGACCTTGTTAGAATATTGCATCAACCAACTTACCGTAGTCAAAAGTTCAAATTGTGGCTTAGCTACTTCGAGATATATGGTGGAAAGCTCTATGATCTTCTTACCGATAGAAAGTTTGTACTCGCACTTTATTTTGATTATATATGCCCAGTCTAAAACTTGTTTCTAGTTTATTGAGTTTTAACTTGTTTTTTCATAATATTACTGTTAATTTTCTTTTAAAGTCTTTCTCCTCTCTTTTTCACAAATGGTAAAAGGGAATGGATTTAATGTTCGATGTACTTGTTTCCAGAATGTTTCACTGGATAAATACTCTTGCTAAAATGTTTTGCATTAAACTTTCTATCGGTAAAATGATCATAGAGCTTTCCACCATAGCAAATACAAGAAGATATGATCTTCCTGTTAACATCCAACTCAAGATGCTCTAGCTCTATGATCTTCGAGATATATGGGCTTGGAAATTCAGTGATTTTTCTCACCTACAGCATCTTGAGTTGGATGTTAACGCAGAGCTATTCTTTGGTTCTATGACATGTTTTGTACTCTTTGCACACATAATAATGGTGTGTTGTACTTAAATATACCAGATATAGCAGAGTGTTAGGCTTCTATTTGCCTTCCTGTTAATAAGTCTTGTATTTGCTATGACATTGAAAGTGTAAGTTATACATGGGAGGTAATTTATGTACTTAGTACGTACAAATGGTATACTTTTTTTATTCTTATTTGGTAGGAAACTGTGCATGAGAGAAGATGGTCGGCAACAGGTTTGCATTGTTGGATTACAAGAATTTGAAGTTTTGGATGTCCACATTGTTAAGGAATACATTGAGAGGGGAAATGCAGCAAGAAGTACAGGGTCTACTGGTGCGAATGAGGAATCTTCTAGGTCACACGCTATATTACAACTAGTTGTTAAAAAGCACAATGAGGTAAAAGAAACAAGGCGTAACAATGACGGGAATGAGTCTAAAGTGGGGAAGGTTGTGGGGAAGATATCGTTTATAGATCTTGCTGGTAGTGAAAGAGGTGCTGATACGACTGACAATGACCGACAAACAAGGTATGACTGTATAATTGCAAATATAGCTGTACTTTGTAGCAGCTTAAACTTTATGATAATGCTAGTTATGATTTAAGGCTTGTAATTTTATTATGTCTGGACTTCTTGAATGGAGATATATCAGTTGTCTCTGGCTTTTGTCTAGTTTATAAATTCGTATACAACAAAGTCCCATATCTATTTGTTGACTCTGTTATATCTGATCGTATATTTTTCTTTTCTAATTAGTAAAACCTCAGTATTTTGTTTTGCTTTGCTGCCTTTTTGTTTCATTAAGACTTATTTTACTTATTACAGGATCGAGGGAGCTGAAATAAATAAGAGTCTTTTGGCTCTTAAAGAGTGTATCCGAGCCCTTGATAATGACCAGATTCATATTCCGTTTCGTGGGAGCAAGCTCACGGAGGTGCTTCGTGACTCCTTTGTTGGAAACTCTAGGACCGTTATGATCTCTTGCATTTCTCCCAATGCTGGTTCATGCGAACACACACTCAATACATTGAGATATGCTGATAGGTAAAGTTTTTTCGAGAATGTGCTTGATGAGTTTAAGTAAATTTATTAGTCTTTTTACTAATAAAAATGCATGTAATAAACAGGGTGAAAAGTCTTTCCAAAAGTGGGAATTCGAAAAAGGATCAGGGTGCAACTTCAGCATCACTTAACAAAGAGAATACATCAATACCTCAGGTGTCAACTGTTGGTGAAGATGTTTATGACCAGCAACAGGAGGTTAAACTGGTGGATACTAGTAGAAAGTTTGCAGAAAAGAACTATTATCAAAAACCCATTGCTGATGTAGACAAGCGATCCTCTACCTATCCTTCACATCAATCTTTTAAAAGCCGGGAGGAAAGTGGAATGGTTTCTGGCTTTGTGGATAAAGAGAGGGCTGACCTGAAAAATACATCTGTCAGTTCAACCAGTCAAAAACTGGACACATCATCATTTTCCCATAATGAGGTTGACACAAAAGAGAAGGTGCAGAAGGTATCACCACCTCGAAGAAAAGCCTCTAGGGATGACAAGCCTGATAAGCTGCTGAGAAAAGATGGCACCATCTTTGATCAGTCCAATGCACCTTACCAGCAGCAGAACACAGCATACACAGCTAATGTAACACACGGGCAGCTTGAAACTGAACCCCCTCTAGATGGGAATAATAATGAAATAATTGAGGTTAGTTATATTTATGGGACTTTCTTTAATAAAAATATTTAAGGATTCATCACAAACTATGTCTAATGTTTTAATCCTGTTTTGCAATCTAGGAAAAAGCGGCCCTGATTGCGGCCCATAGAAAAGAAATTGAAGACACTATGGAGATTGTGCGAGATGTAAGTAACTTTTGAAGTTCAATTTCTTTTCTTTTGGCCTTGTGTTTCACTAAACTCACTGTTGGAATGTTTAATTCTGTAGAGAATGTGATATCCATATTTGGCAATTTTTTTGCTTGGTTGGGGTGAATGAAATTCTCTTTTTTATGGGTAATATATATATATATATATATATATATAATTTTCATCCCTCCTTGTATTCTGTTTCTAGTTATCTAAACTAGAGCTCAAACCCACCAATGTTGAGTAGGAATGCTTCATGCTACTTATCTCCGCACACACTTTCATAAAAAAATATGACTCCATCACTGCTGTTCGCTCTTCCCTCTATCATCAGTTCTTTCTCCTCCAGTATTTTTCACCATGTTCCACCATTACATTCCTTCCTCACTGCATTCTCTTCAACCAAACAGGGCAATAGTTTATAACTGGAAAATCTAAAGTGTTAAATTACAAGGGCTGAAGTGTTCATCTGGTTCTACCAATTACATTCATTAGGGAGATAAAGTACATGGTAAAGAGTACATAATAAAAAGTAAATGTAGCAGGGTAGCAGCTAAATGGGGAATTTATAGTGCTTGCAATGCTTTCCCTGTTTTGCTTGTTGATTGAAGCTATTAGGTAATTAACCTATTTTGCTTTCAGGAAATGAAATTGTTGGCGGAAGTGGACCAACCAGGTAGCCACATTGACAGTTATGTGACTCGACTAAGTTTTGTGCTGTCACGTAAAGCAGCAAGTCTTGTCAGCCTACAATCACGGCTTGCCAGGTTCCAACACCGACTAAAAGAACAGGAGATTCTTAGTAGAAGGAGAGTTCCACGCTAAATTCAGAGTTCTCCCTGAGAATGTGAGGGAAGCATCATTTCTTCTTCATGTAGATCTATGTTTTTTTTTGATAGCCAAGCACAATCTTAAAAGCTAATGTACAAAATTTACAAACTTTTCATATGATATGGCCTTTTGCCATAAACTCATAATATGTTGATTGATGACCATACATGACTAATGATTACATGATATTTAAAGATTTTGACGGATAATAATGATCAATGGTTTTAAAAGATTTTAAGATTATAGTTATAATATGAACTAATATAATGGATAATATGGCCTTTTGTCATAAACTAATGATTACAAAATTTCAATGGCAAAAAAAAAATCAACTCTCCTCACTTGTGTTTATATTCTCTTCATTTGTTTGCCACCCTAATCTCTCGATTATATTTATATTTTGCATATCCTCCATCACCATTTCATTTATTCCCGCCACAATCTCGCCCCGATTAAGATTTTAGAACAACTGTCAACTCTTTTTTTTCAATTATGTTTGTTTCTTCTGTCATAACACTTAATTCCTCTCAAGATTCTTCAATAAATCAAAATCGATTGCCTTGATATTAGCTCACCTAAATATTTGAGAAGACCTGTTTATATAACTGCGTAGATATTTAGCTATTGCATAATAATATGAAAATTAAATGGGCAATTATCTTAAAAATAACACAGTCCATTATTATATTTAATGTTATAAACAAAGTAGAAAATATAAGCACACGGGGCTACACTACTGCAAATAAAAAAATAGGGTATTTTATCATCGACTTTTGTTCTTTAACGATGTTATTTATTTATTTATTTGATCAGTTAGGTTGATTGATTTATCTTGTTCCTTTTTTTGAAGTTATTTAGTTTTCTTTTTATTTATAATTGAATATAATACAATTGATTGAATGTGAGTACCAATATACTATTAAATTAAATATGTGTATCTTATAATTTTAATACACTAAATGAGTGTTAGGTCAAATATTTATTTTAATTTCGAGTAAATTTTACTTTATTTTTCAACCATAAAGTAGTACTTTGCAAAAAAAAATATTTTACCCTAACCCAATAAGTTTAAAATCATGGGTCCGGCCCCTGCTTAATATTGAGATCTTTCAGTTTGCCAACTAACTCGTAGATTTCAATGGTTTGCAATTCTCCAGTACATTGTTAATGCAGTTCTGCAAGCTATTCTGCAAATAGAATTTAACCAACTACTTGTGGGATTTCGGGGTAGAAGGTTCATGGTAGGTAGTTCCAATGCGGCGAGAAACATCCTTCTAGTATGTAGCATATATATATATATGGGAGTTGTTCCCCAGCCATCGTTGGATGGGATAAGATCCTTCATTGTGGTAGTACTCACCTGCCGCAATAAAACATTACGAAAGGCTGCAATGAAATATTGCAGATGGTGTATCTCAACCAAGTTGGTTGGGGATTATTTGCCTATATATATATTCCTGTTCTGCAGTCCTGTAAGCTTGTTCATACTGTTGTTCGAGCTCTGTTTTTTTTTGTTATACCATGTTTTGAGACCAGATTGCGCGTGTATTCTTGAGTGACTAGCCTCGAACAAAGAATGTTGAAAATTAAAGTTTATATATTGATCATAGTCATCAGAGTTCTGCTACAATATTGCTCTTCGGTTATGTCATTCTCAATGCAGCCTCTTATTTCTGGAGCAAATTTTGAAGGCCTTGCAGTTCTATCCTAATACAACTAAAAACTCTGAAAATTGACTAGATCAATGAAAAAGCAAAAATGTCTCGTGTCAGAGTTGGACGATGAGGAGATCTTTGCACTGTGCCATGAAAAGATCTACGCATTTTCAATCTCTGATGGTTGGGCATTTATATATCTCGGAAAACTGGATGGTTTGAGAAACTCATATAATTTATAATCCTGATGATCTGTTGGAGTACTCCTGAACCAATGCGGCAAATAGAGAAGGCCTCTCAAGCAACTTGGATGGTGCATCATATTCTTTAGCCAAGCCTGCATATGCATAAGAAAGCCAGAAGCACGACATTGTTTAGTACCATTGCATTAGTATTGCATAGCAGAAATGCATAATACTAGGGATAATATAGGTGTAAAAAAGAAAGTGAAAAGGTTTATAATACAAATTTAGATGGGTATTATGATCTAGGGACCGAGTTACATACCAGCATCTATTACTAACACCTTATCACAATCAATGACTGTGGGTATTCTGTGAGCAATGGTAATAATCGTGCAGTCTTTAAATTCCTCCCTGATAATCTTCTGTATAATAGCATCAGTTTGAGAATCAACAGAAGCTGTTGCTTCATCCATAAACAGAATTTTGCTGTGCTTCAGCATTACTCTTCCTAGGCAAAGAAGCTGTCTTTGCCCCACACTCCAATTGTCTCCGCTATCAACAACTAAAGAAGTGTTTGTTTGAAATTTAGCTTACGTAAATCAGTGATATCAATATAGCTTTATCTGAAATTAAGATGGGTAAAAAGATATACCAGGAGCATCAAGTTTTTCAGGCTTTTCAGCCACCACATCTTTTAGTTGGCAGCGTTCAAGACTCTAAAACAAAAAAAAAAAACCACCATACTATTAGCATATACTTCAACTGTTTTCCTAACCCTGATATTGAATATTAAACATATGATTATTACCTTCCATATGTCTTCATCTGAGTACAACCCAATTGGATCAATATTGCTTCTGACTGTTCCTTGAAATAGAACAGGATCCTGTGGAATAATCCCAAAACGGGACCTAAGATCATGTAGGCCAAGCTTGCATATGTCGAGGCCATCAATTATTATTTTGCCACCACAAGGCTCCACCAGCCTAAAGAAAACTTGAATAAGAGTCGACTTCCCGCTTCCAGTCCGACCTACAACACCAATCTTGTCTCCTCCACAAATACCAAGAGTAATCCCCTTGAGAACTAAAGGAGTATTTGATCGATATCTTACCTGCAAGCGACGCCACCAGAAAACTTATAAATACAACGCAGACAAACAAGTCTTTTTTTTTTACTTTGTCCATAACAACTTGTTTGGTGTTTTACCAACTCCTAATATGTACCACGAGATACCGATTTAAAAAATTAGATAATCAATATGTCAATATGATACCTGCAAATTTGTTATATCAATGTTTCCAGAGTTAGGCCAATCCGGAGAAGGGAGAGACTCCGTCATCTTCCATTCAGCTTCTGATGGGATGCTTATAAATTGTTTTATTCTTTCAACTGAAACCATTCGGTTTTCCACAAAACAACTCAAGTAAACAGTCCAAAACAGGACGCCATTCAATGATAGTCCATAGGAAAGAGTCAAACCAACATTCTCTGCAACATACAGATCCAGGTCAATTTTTGGCATTACGAATTATGTCAGTTTTGAGAAAGCTAACTATTATGCTTAAATTCGAATATTGGAAAATGTATGTAATAAGTTTCTTCTATAACAAAATAACAGTTACAGTACTTAAGATCAGTGCTGAACTAACAATTATGTGAGAGTTAGAATCACGAGCATGGAAATGCTATACAGACATGGACATGGATCGTAAATTATATGTATTAGTTGTCATCCTTATTCTTTTATTAGAGATTGCCAATCCACGTCAAATACAACTATTTCAGGAAATGTGTATACCTGGTTTAATAATAGTGCTTGGGAGCAAGATCAAAAAAGAGGCAGAAACACATAGAACAAGGCACCCCATTAGCTCCAGGCGGAAACCCAACCACTCATTTGATCCATTGTTGTGGAAATCCATCCGCAAATTTGCATTGACTTTGTCGATGTTTTCTTGGATAAACCTTCCCTGCTTCCTAAAGCAACGGATGGTCATAACACCAGAAATCGTCTCTGAGAAATGATGAATGACCGGTGCTTTAGTTATTTGATCAAGTCGGGTTAATTCCCGAGATGAAGCAAGATAGTATCCCTGTATAAATGTTCAATTGGTAAATACAAAGACATTTAATATATATAAGCAAAAATAGGATCTTTCACTAAAAATGTTTGGACGTGAAGCTGAGTTGTATGTACTTATACCACTAATGTATAGATGCCAAGGTGTTCACTGACTTAAGTAAGAATTTCAAACTTTTCCACCAATTGTAGAACTCAAATCCACCAAATTTGAGAGTACATTATTCATTCTCTCTACTACTCATTTAGTCATTTTCTCCCTAAGCCTCATCATAGAAACTTTGGACTCTTTTTTACTTTTTTTCTTTTTCCATTCCTTCCGTTCTTCCTTCTTAGATCTTTATCTTCCCTATGGTTGTTAGCAATTTTTTATTTCATACCTTCCAACTAAACGAATGAAAATTTCTTATAAGGCCGGAATATGGAACACCCACTTTACTATGAGGGCTGAAGAAGTTATATGTAGTATTGTACATGCTTAAATTTTTGTGCTTTAGTGATACAGGAACAATTAATGTTCGAGAACACTAATTAGAAAATTCAAGAACTTAATTAGAAAAACTAGAGGAGCATTCAGCACAAGTTAGGTGTTGGTTACTTGTTGATTATCAATTGAACTTAAGAGTTCTGAATAAAAATACAGAACAAAACATGTAACAAAATCACTCCAACATGATACATGACATAAACATACCATACCCTTAACCCTCAGCCTTTTCATAAATATAATCAGAGCGTAAATCATATCAAGGAAATAAATAAATTCCATACCCGGTACCAGATATTGAGCCAAATCAGAGGGACCAGACAAAACACTGTTGGCCAAGCATACTGGCATGTAATGACCAGAACTCCGAGCAATGAGAAGTACATTGCGATCGTCATACTCAGAAAGAAGGGGATCAAAAAATCAATATTGGCTTGATCACTTGATGCCTGGTAATTGCAAAAACTGTTCATTAGTCGAGGCATGGAGAGACATAGTCAATTAGTTCCTGTTTCACCAAAAAAATTATACTACTAGTAGAAAACAATTAACTCACACGGCTTAATATTCTGCCTGAAGGAGTTGTGTCAAAAAATGACATCGGAGCATGCAAAATGCTGTGTAAGATTCGATGGAAGAAGCTCTGGGTTGTCTTCAGACCCAAATATGTCACAAAAAAGGCTCTACCTAGCACAAATACACATGAAACTACACCAAATATTGCATAAACTGTAATAAACAGAGAAGGAATAAAATCTCGATCTGCCGAAGTCTCGTATGCTAGCCAATAATCACTTCCCATTGTAGATCCTTGCCACAGAAGAGAGATCAGTAGTACTCCTGCTACTCCCCACCATCCAAATGCCTCCGTGAAATACTGCTTATAGACACCAAAGCTTACCTGCCCACTTTCTCTCTCTTCCTCCTCAATGAGCTTTGAGTTACCCTTCTTGGAATTTGATTGAGCTAATACACCATTTTCACCTATCGGTTTCTTTGGGCTAGAAGAGGCAAGTGGGGACTTTGGCCTTTCTAGAGAATTATCACAGGCCACTGTGGTGCTCGTCTCAACAAGCTCCATTGAAGTTTCATGGGCAGCTACAAGAGCACCAAAATCCAATCCAGCTTTAAGAAGTGGCTCATATCTTCCGGATTCCACAATCTTCCCATCTCGCATGACCTGATAAATAATACATGAAAGTTTATTTTCTTAATTTGATATTTGTAGTGAAAATGAGTTTTTGTTATATATACTAACTTTTTAAGGATTAAAATGACAATTTTCTTAGTGGTAGAAATGCCTATATTGTTTTAAGCGATTGATAAATTTTAGGAAACTAAAATATATTAATGTTTGTTATAGCATCTGCAGATTATAAGATGGAATATCAAGCTCTCTTGAAAAGATGCCAAGGAATAAGGATTATGTATTGATGCTGTCAGATCACACTGATATTGAAACTGCGACTGGTTTGAACTATAAATTTTAGAAATTTTAAAGTTTAAGCAAATTAACTTGAAAAGAGATTAAGAAAGACGGAAAACAATATTTGAAGTATCCTTAAACATTGATGAGATCACCTGAAAAATAAATAAATCCTTGTGGAAAGTGAGCTTACCAATATGAGATCAGCATTGTGCAAGAAATCAACTTGGTGAGTAACAAGTAGAACTGTCTTATATCTAAGGGCTCCCCTTACACATTCCTAAAAACACTGCAAGTTAGTCTTCTATAAATGAAGTTTGAAATTTAAAACTACTTCTATGTCAAAGCAATAAAAAAAGGCAGAAAATTTTCCAGGTTCAATATATCTGGATCATAGCAGTATCTGGCTATCTGCAAATTCTACTTCAGTTTTACAAATATATCAAATCATGATTGATAATATAATTCAGTGACTTGTAAGTAGAAAAGTATCACATTATCACTCAGTACGTAAAAAGTCCCGGAACTTCCTACCTTGAATATTTCTGATCCTGTTTCAGCATCAACAGCACTAAAGACATCATCGAGAAGATATATATCACAATCCTGATATACAGCTCTAGCGAGCTGTATCCGCTGCTTCTGGCCACCACTGAGGTTAATTCCACGCTCTCCGATCTCTGTCTGGTCACCGTGCTCCATGATTTCCATATCCTTTTGCAAGCAACAAACTCGTAAGACTTCCTCGTACATTTTCCTGTTCATTGGTGAACCAAACAAGATATTTTCTTCAATAGTTGCATTTTGTATCCAAGATGTTTGAGCCACATATGAAGTTGTCCCACAAACTCTGACCTTTTAAAGGGGAAAAAGAAAAGGAGGTGTCAAACATATTAAATTAATTGAGAAACAAGAAACAAAAAATTGCAGGCATCAATCTGTAAATCAAACACGACCAGATAAAAAGATGAACACAACCACAAGGTCCACAAATATCTTTTACATTAGTGTAGAAGGTCAATGGTAAAAAGGATACAATGGATACTCTCATTAAGCCATCATGTTGCAATGGATACTCTCATTAAGCCAATTTTCAAAGAATAAGGGCATGGAGGTTTGATCTACTCTATTATGGCTCAAAGCCTCAAACCAAGCATCAGTAGGCCTTTCATGTTGTCCTTTATCATCATATATACCCTTCAGCTGATTATTACTGATGTTAATTTTCATGTTGTTCCTATAACTTTACTTTCATGAGGCATAATATCTTTTCACTGGGGTAAACGCATAAGTCAACGAAAAGTGGTTAATAAAAACATATATTTTTGTTGTTTCTATTGTATGTGTAATATCGGTTGAGTTTATCTTGCTAATATAATCTGATGACAACTGTGAAACAAATTTAATATCAGCGTAAACACACCCAAACAGGGCAAAGTTCCTGAATTTATGAGGAGATTCAGTTAAAAAATCTTAAAGAGTTTTCTTCTATGAAGAAACTAGTTCTAGACTTGTAGATATTTAGAAATTTTGAACAAGATGCTAGCGGTTCAAGTGGAACTAATAAGAAAGCCTTACCTCTCCTGAGATTTTGTGCATCTCCCCGAGTATTGAAGCCAGTAAAGAAGACTTCCCTGATCCAACAGTTCCAACAATTGCTGCAAGCTCTCCTTTCTTGATTGTAATATTCACGTCCTTCAGATTTGCTATACCATCCTTATCATCCCATGAAAAGTTCCCACCGTTCACCTCCACTGCAGTACGCCCACCACAGCCCAGCACTCTCTCCACAGAGCTATTCTCCAATTCCTTGCTTGTCATAAACCCATCCAACCTTCCCAAGGAAACCATTGCCTGTGATACTGAGATAAGAGCTTGCGGAAAAGTCCGGATAGGTTCCTGCAAAATTCTGAATATTGTTGTTGCTGTAAACACTGTTCCTGCATCAAGGCGGACGACATTCAACCAAAGTGCAAGTCCAAATGTAAGCACTGCCATGATAATAGGAATGTTCCAGAGCACAACCATGTTAGTAGAAACTGCATACATGAATTTGCTGAGCCAACCGTACTCCAGATCTCGGAAAGTCTGAATTCTTTTGTTAAAATGCTCCTCCCATGCTTGAAATTTGATGACACGCATATTGCCGAGCATCTCATTTGTTGCTTTCATTCTTGAATCCTTGTTCCTCATAATATGGTACTGAAACTTGTTATTTTTGCGAGTTATCCACAGAGTGAAAAACATTGTCCCTATGACTGTGATAATTGCCGCAATTACTGAGAGACCTACTGAGCTATAGAGGAGAAATAATGCAACTCCAATTTGTAAAGGTGTCATCCATATTGGGTGTAGCTGTGGCATCATGTCGGAGAGTTGCTGGGCATCAACAGCCATATGATTAACAATCTGTCCTACTCCATGATCCTGCCGAGATGAACAAGACAACCTCAGGCCCTTCTTGTACAAAGAAGTAATGAGGGAAGACCTAATGAGCATTCCAAGTCTCGCACATTGGAAATTAAATTGATGTGAACTGAGAACTTCAATGATTTTTGCCAAAAAGAGTATCGATATCAGATAATATCCTTCAAAAGGGTTGCTTCTATCTCCAGAAGTATAATCAACGAAATTTTGTATCAGCATAGGACCAATGTACATAACAGATAAACGCAGGAGGGACAGTAAAGCAGTGAAGGCGATTTGCTTCCAAAAGCACCGGATCAAAGTATCCCTAACAGGATTCTTCAAATTTTCACCTTCTTTAGGCCAGTTCATTTCAAACAAGTCTGCCATTCTTTGTGCTTTATGATCAGCTGGAAGTGTTGGGACATCATCTAAGGCTAGTGGGGATTCATAACCCTTGGTTATCAGTGGATTCATCCAATACCATGTTCCTCTAGATAACAATGAAGCATTAGCATATCCGCTCACATTCGATTCCCTCCAATTAAGCCCATTTTGTTCTGTTACTAAATTAGGACCTATACCATTTTCTGTAAAAATGCTAATCCCGGATGATCCATAAATCGCAACAACAAACAAAAATGCAGAGAATGGAAAACTGACTAAGAAAAGTATATCATCTATCATCACATACTCATCCAAATACTCAGTTTTTGTAACCAGTCTGATTATAGCACATGCAGCAAACAAAACTACAATCACAAAATGTGCGATCCAATACAATCTAAGTGAAATTGGATGAACAACAGCTTTAACTTTCTTTTCATGCGCAACAAGAACTGAAATTGCAAGAAAGGTCAAAGCTTGAACTAACCAAAACAAACCCTCTATCAGCTTCCATGATGTCGATACGCCTCGAATGAATGACAACACACATAGCACCGTGTAAGCTATGCTCAACAAGCAGGCAACAACTACAGTCAATTTGAACCAAAGGGTGACTGTGTATGAAGATTTATTGGTTTCTTCAAGCAGGGGTTCATTGATAGAAGCAGAGTTGATATTGCGTTTAAACATAAACCTTGAACACAACTTTTGAAGTCCAAAAACAAAAAGGCTCAGCAGAAAAACAAGATCAATGGATGAAAACAAGATCCTTTGTGAACATGGAGAAAGAAATATGAATCCTAACCACTGAGAAAATTGTATGGTTGATGCTGAACATTCAAGATCATTGAGCCAAGAAGGTAAAGACATAGCTGCACACTACTTCTCAATTCAAGTCTTCTTGCTTCTTGAGCCTAAGAAAGAAACATGCTACTTATATGTTCTCAGAATGTTAAATTAAGACCTTCACACAGAAGGGTCAAAAACTACCTTTTTTGAGGAAGATAATAAATGAAAACACAGTATTTCAGAGTGGTAAATAGTAAAAATTTGATGAGTTTAAGTGGAACGAGAAAGGTACAGAACAAATTTAAGACATGATTATACTTGTTTTTATATGACAACAACTAGGATTCCTGTAGCTAAAAACTGGACTGCAGCGGAGAATCTGGGTTTCTGGAAAGTAACACAAAGAAAGGAAGAAAAGAACCAATTAAAAAGGCATTTGGTCCGAACAAAAAGGTCTTGGTTACTACGCTCAGATGTAACAAAATGTTAAGTGCCACCTTATTATTTTAATACCGGAACCCTGGAAATTTATGGATATAAAATTAGCCCAAATAATAGGCTTATTAAAAACAAAAGTAGCTTTAGAAAAGTGTACGGGACTTATTTAGGGTTTATCCGTCCTTTTTAATTTGTCACTTAAATTTATTATTTTTTATCAATAATTAAAATTTATTTGTTTATTATTTTAAAAAAACTGAAACTTACATAATAAAATAAATTGATTATAATTTTTAATGATTTAATTTTTGAAAATAATTTTAATTGTATAAAATATTTAAATCTTAATGTTCGTTTAATTTGACCACCAAAAATCAAAAGTCACAATATGATCATTAAAAAGGGATGGATGGAGACTATTTTGGATTCCCTGATATTTACGATTATAAACATAATTTAGAATAAAACAAATAAATGTAATACTTAATTCAATTATATAAACCAAAAGAATTAGATGCCTGAGCGTTAAATGAGTCTATCAATCGAGACTTTTCTGTCGTAATCTATTTATTACATGCAGATGCAGGCATGCAAAAATCGATATTTCTTGCGGAAGTGGGCCACCTTATTTATATATATGTCTTAGAATAGACTATAATTTGATGCTTTTTTGGTTGATTTGCTTATCCTCATTCATTTATGACCGTCGGATCTTTTTAATTAAGTGATTAGAACCGTTTGATTCAAATACTAAAATAGTATACACTACTGAAACTATCAGGTTCAAACCCCTCCTACGACAAATATTTATATTATTATTTATACACCGCTAAAATTTAGGTTCGAATTCCGCCAACAACAAATATTTATATTAATATTTATATATTATCAAATATTTAAGTTCGAATCATGTAAATAACAAATATATATTATTATTTATAGATATACTAATACGATAATGAACCAAAAATTTTTTATTATATTTCAAATAATATAAAAATATTAATAAAGACATGGATATGACAACAGTGGGAACGCTGGTTATTTTAATACGCGAAATTTATGGATCCTAACAAGGTTCTACTAGCATAAACAAAGAGCCAGTTTGATATATCCAAAAAAAAGTGCAGTTATTTAGGTGTTTTATGATGCGTTTGTTTTTCTAACTTATAAACAGTTAGCTACGTTTAAAATTTTACACGGACATTTTAAAAAATTTATACCAACTTTTAAAAATAATGTTGTCTGATTGGTACATTTTCTAATAATATCTTCAGATCCTCTTGCATACATATTCGTTCATAAATCAAATGATGTGACAAATTATTTAGGAATTTTTTCTTTAAGAACCAATTTATTGCACCGAGCGCCGAGCGGTATTCTTTAAAAGTTATTGATAGATCGAGAAATTAAAAAGTAAGTTTTAATTTTAAACATTATGTTTATTATAAATAAAAAAATTAATTACTATAATTATCTATTATTCTGACTAATTTTATATTAACTAAATATCTCTTTATACATAATATAAGAACAAAGGGATAATTAGTGCGATTAAAAAGTTTCATTGAAAAGACTAAACTACCCATATTTTTAATTTTTATATAGAAGATGTGCTTTGTGGGAATCAAACTCCAGATATTACAATCATCTATACAACCTCATACTACTACACCATAATGTGACATGTGTTTTTTATCATACACATAATATGTAAGTGTGCTAAATAAATATTTTATTCAACTTTAAAGATAGTTACTTGAATTTCGCAAAAAAAATTATTACTTTAATATCTGTACAATTAATTTTAAAGAATTAAATTCCGCATACAAAATTAGACATAGTACATAAATGAATTATTATCTTATTCATTAATCTTTTTTTAGTTTGAAAATGTATCTCATAGATTTTTAACATGTTTTATTATTATAAAAAGTAATTAAAATGTACATATATAATTTTTAAAGAAAAATATTGAAAATAGAATCGCTTATATATAAATAATCTATAATGGTATTACATATTTAGATGAGCTCGAATTATAATGAGTCAAAGTATTTTATTTTATTCTAATTTGAAATTAGAATTTGGCTCATTCTTCAAAAACTACTTGAAATTTAACTACATGACTCGGCCGAAAAAAATCGTCACATTCTACGTTTAGTAAATTTAAATTACAAGTTCGGCGAGCATATCTTACCAATAATGTGATTTTTTTAATATTTTATATTAATATAAATTAATGTGTTTGAGGTGTTTATAAGATCATGTCAATTGATTAATTATATTAAAATTACTAACTTCACTGGTAGCACATTATTATTTTTTAGGCTTGTCCCGATTTTAAAAATATTTGAAATTCGATATGAGATCTAACGAGATTTTTTAAAACTACGATGATATATTAAATCGATTTATTTTTTAATTTTCACTTTAAAAAACTAGCTTTTTAAAAATAATTCTTCTGATAAATAATATTCATTGATCAAGATAATATTGTACAAATATTTTGAATTATTTTTATATTTTGAATTATTTAAATAAAAGTTATATTTATACTATATTGTAACATTTGATTCAATGTATTTTATACTATTTTAAGAAAAAAATATATATTGTTCAATAATCTGAATGAATTAATCAGTTCAACTGATATTTATAAAAGTTATCAAATTGAAAAATATTTAATTTTGGAAGAATTGTATACAATGTTATCGAATTATTATATGAAGAAATATTATACTAGTAATGAAAGGACTTAAAAACGGTTTAAATAACGATATAATTATAATTTTTCCTTTGAATCCTTGAAAAAAAATCATGAATATCAATAATAAGTCTTTATAATATATAACTTATTTTTGTGTTACAACCATGATTGATACTCAGTTGCGTAAAAACTAAATATAGATTGTTTGTCATTGATAATATAAATACCATATATAAATTATTACAATTTATTTATTACATAATTTTAATTTTTGAATAATTATAAATGCATGTTATTTAAGTAATCATTTGTCTTACTAGATGTTAATAATGATTAAAAATGTACATAAATCAGATATTTAGAATATAAATAATTGAAACCATCATAATTTACTAAGAAATGTAACATACGACAATTTACATGCTGACACACGCATATAACTTAGTGTTACTTTGGTAACCGTAGTGTAAATAAAAAATTAACATTTTTCCATGCATACATACGTTGAATTTCAAAAAAACTAACATTTTGATTAAAATCAACTTTTATATTAACAATAGTATAATTTTACATTATTGTATATTATGATTGCAAGTCATCCTGACTTCAATTATGTATTTTTTATCTTTTTAAACTGAGTAATTTAATTGTAAGTTAGTAGTGAACTCGGTAATAATATAGACCATTACAAATAGTTTCCTTAAATAAAATTCAAAATTTTTGGTTAACTCTGTATTCAACATAAATGTTATTTTTTAACTTTTTATTTGTAAACATACTAACGGCATTCTACATATTAACTATAATCGTTTCGTTTTAAATATACAGTGACTACCCTATTTATATAAATTTCATTAAATACAAATTATACAACACAAACAAGAATATATATATATATATATATATATATATATATATATATATTTTGCTTAATGGGTTATATTTGAAACGTTGTGTAATTTGGTATTGTCTTTTATGAAAATAATACACATTGATAAACAATCAACTTGTATTTGATATACGTTAGACATTGTACAATATTTACAAATAAGAAAACAATTAAGAATATTATAATTACATGATGCATAAAAAATTCTAGAAAATGACCCGTGCCTCGCACGGGTTATTATGCTAGTTTTTAGTTAATATATCAACTGATTATTTTTGATTCCCTGTATCTACAATTATAAGAATAATCTCTTCTATATATAATAGGAGAACAATGGTATAATTTCTTGAGATTAAAAAGTCTCATTGAAAAGACTAAATTACCCCTATTTTTAATATTTATACAAAAAATGTTGTTTGCGAGAATCGAACTCAAGTTATTTCATTCAACTATACAATCTCTTACCACTACACCATATTGTCACATGTGCTTTTTATTATACACATAATATGTAGGTGTGCTAAATGAATATTTTATTTAACTTTAAAGATACTTACTTGAATTCCGCAAAAAAACGGATAGTTACTTGAATATTTGTGCAGTTAATTTTAAAGAATTGAATTTCAGATATATAATTAGGCATAGTACATAATGAATTATTATCCTATTTATTAATCATTTTTTAGTTTGAAAATATATCTCATATAGTTTTAACATATTTTTTATTATAAAAAATAATTAAAATGTACATATATAATTTTTAAAAAAATATTGAAAATAGAATCGCTTATATATAAATAATCTATATTGGTATTATATATTTAGATAAGTTCAAATTATAATGAGTCAATGCGTTTTAGAACTTGACCCATTGTTCAAAAAATACTCGAAATTTGTCTACATGACCCGGCCGAAAAACATCGTCACATTCTACGTTTAGTAAATTTAAATTACAAGCTCGGCGAGAATATCTTACCAATAATGTGAACTTTTTTTAATATCTTATGTTAATAAAAATTAATGTATTTGAGGTCTTTATAGGATCAAGTCACTTGATTTGTTAATATGTACATTGTAACACATTTGTTAAATCGATTTATTTTTCATTTTTAACTATAAAAAAACTAACTTTTTAAATAGAATTCTTTTAGATCGGTAATATTCATTGATCAAGATAATATTGTACAAATATTTTGAATTATTTTAATATTTTGAATTATTCAAATAAAGTTATATCTATACTATATTGTAGCATTTGATTCAATGCATTTTATATTATTTAAGGAAAAAATATATATTGTTTAATAATTTGAAGGAATTTGTTAGGTATGAATACAACACAGAGGGGGGGTGAATGTGTTTTGGCTTAAATGTTTGATTTTCGATCGACTTAGGCTTTAGCAGTTGGTAGTTAATGATTTAGTAGAATGTATGTTAAACATAAATAGTTGTGCAAATATGTAAAACAAAGATCTTCAAAACTCACTTAATTTTATATTAAAAATCAAGCAGTATTTTGCTACAAAATCTCTAAGTTCTTGTTTTAGAACTTAGCTTCTTTCTTGAGAGAGAACACACAATTTTCTATTCTGATTGTTCTACTTGACTAGAGGACCAGTGTTAACTTTATAACTCAGTTAACTGCTGGTTTACACAGTGGATAATAAACATGCTATTAGCTTTTCTAAACTGTCACTTGTCATTTCTATTTATAGAAAAGCAAATCTTCCATATCTGGCTTAGCATATCTTTAGCATCCCGTGATTACTTTAATCTCCTCTGTCAGTTAATCTTTGCCATTGATCTTGCATATCTCTCAAGCTGCTTTTTGTAGACCTGTCAATCCAGCTGTGTGAATTGTTTGTTGATTTGCAACCTTGGATATTGAACTGTTCTGCAATTCTGTACTTAGAGAAATTTCTTCACTTCGAGATCTCCAATTAAGCTGTAGAGAACTCGACATCTCGATAGGCATGTTGTCTTATCGATATCTCTGAAACTTCATTGTTAACTTGACTTATCGACAACTCTGAGTTCTCTAGTGAATTTTGGTTTATCGATAACTCAGAGTTCCCTAATGGACTTTGGTTTATCGATAACTCAGAGTTCTCTAATGAATGTATACTTGTCGATATCTCTGAGTTCTCGAATGGGCAATTCCTGAGTTCTCTATACCCGGTGGATATTGGTTATCCGACGAGTAGTGATGGCTTATCCGTCGAGTAGATATTGCTCATCCGTCGGGTAGACATTGCTCATCCGTCGAGTAGATATTGCTCATCCGTCGGGTAGATGTTTTTCATTCGTCGGTACTCTCTGGAGCTTAAATGACTTCTCGATAAGTCATTCTGGAGTTCTCGAATGATTTCTCTATAACACTAATTATGTGACTTGTAGAGATCTTGACTTAGAATGTTTTACACCAAACAGATTTATTCAACTCCAAGCTTCTTCATAATTCTTCTGAGGCATGATCTTCTTGATCTTCTTCCAGATAGAATTCTTAGGCTTGACACTGTTTAGAGAAAAAATGCTCTAGTCTGCTCCATTTACATTTTACAGACATTAAGTGTTACAAGTATGAATTACAGATTAAGGTTACAATACAACTAATCTTAGGGTTGTCAGTATGACTTAGTCTTGTTATGATACAGGCATGTCTTGCACAATAATCTCCCCCAATTTGTGAGAAGTTTGCTTATCACAAATTTATGCATGTTAACAAGACTAACCCCAAGTTAAAGAATGAAAATAAAATAATACAAAAGCTGATACAACACTTGTACAATGAATATTTGACAGTTTACAATAATTAAGTCAAGACTGAGTTGTCTGATTCTTTCTCAATTATGTTCTTAATTTGCACAAGTATTTCCAATTCTTCTAGGATGGGGGTGTCAGTTAGAGCCTCTATTAGTTTCAGCAAATCTGGCTTAGGATATCTAGCTAACATCCCTATCCTATAACTTGACAAAGAGCCAGCTTTTATATTCAGAAATCTTCCATCCTTTGATATTCTGCTCTTGCCTGCTGCCTTCAACTCTTCTGATCTTCTGATATACTCATCAATGTCATGCTCATACTTTCTCCTCCTTTCAGCTAGCAACTCTTTATGCTTATCTCTCATCTCCTCTCTGTTAACCACAAACACTGCCAATACTGTTCTCCATGCCTTAGTGGCTGAATCTTTACCATTCATCAAGCTTATCACCCTTTTCAGTTCAACAATTGAGAGAGAATCCTTTAGTCTATCTCCAAGCTTTTCAAAGGACCCATCATTGTAGTAGATTCTGACTTCTCTAATGTTAACAACCCAAATCCTGACAATTCTTTCAGCTAGTTGTTGGAAGTAGTCTTCATCTGAATCAACAACATTTAGAGGTTTGAAATCATCTTGATTATATCTGTTCCAGATGGCCTTTTCACCAAATCCATGATCATTGAGAAATTCAGCTGTTAGTTGTCTTCTTTATCTTCTGATTCTTCTCTTGACCTTGGCTTCTTTTGGACCTATTCCAACTGTTTTGAAGTGTGTTTTATAGGGTGGCTTGAATGAAGGTATAGTTTTGAGTCTTTTCAGAGAAGTATGGTTGTGAGTGATTTGTGTTTTGAGGAGAGAGTTTTCTGTGAGCTTATAGAAATATTTAGGCTTAGAGGTTTGAGGTTGAGCAGTTTTTGATGAGATTGAGTGTGAAGGTTTAGCAGATGGTATTTGGATATTTAGGGTTTTGAGAGATTATGAGGTATCATTCTTTTGTCTTTGCCTCCTTCCATCCCTCATTTGAGTCTCAGATCCACTTTTCTTCTCCTTCTCTTTCTCACTATCACTTTTTCCACCAATTGCCTTACTAGATTGACTTGAGTTTGAGCCATAAGGATTTTGACCATCTTTCTTCTGCTCATCATCACCCAAGTCATCTGTGTTGATTTTAGTTTTAGGCAAATTGGCTTCAGAGTTATCAATGTATCTCCTCAGAATCTTGATCATAGCTTCATCTTCACTAGTCTTCAATTTCTTACTTTTCAGCCCAGACTCAAGCACCATTATCAATCTTCTGTTGGCCATGATACAGTTTTTAGGTACTTGGAAATGTTTCAGTTGCTTGGTTGTAGAGCAGATATAGTACACCCCTTTGCTTGGATGTAGATAAGCTTCTGGGAATGCAGCTTCTTGAGCCTCCTTCAACTCTGCTAGTAACATTTTCTCTTCATTGTTGATTATTCTGACTTTGTTAATCAGAATATCTATTTCAGATGCTCTTCTAGAAATCAGATAATTGAAGTTGACTTGCATACATCTGTCTACACCGGAATCATTAAGATTGATCACTATCCTTTTCTCCAAAAACTGGTCCTTGACTGGGATTTGCAACACCCTGATATAATTGATAGTCTTTTCCAAGGTCTTTCTGTAAGTGAAGAAATTGTTGTTGAGAGAGTTCCTTAATCCAGTGAGCAAGTTGTCAAATTCTTGTGTCATTCCTGGACCTTGAGCATCCATAAGTAGCCTCTCTTGTTCTAGACCTTGTTCTTGACTTTTGAGTGTTGATTGTGCTAGTGTTGATTGTGCTAGCCTTGCATCTATCTCCCCCTTAGTCTTGGTGACAGGCATGAGTAGGGGAGTAGGAATCTCAGGTCTTACAGCTTCAGGCAATGCTGGCAGTGGTATGTTGAGTTTTCCCATAATGGCTCCCAAAGCAACTGTATTATGCATTTGTAAATGCTTATGGGACTCCACTAGGGCCTGAATATCATGCTGTTGACTCTCAACCAGTGCAGGTAGAGCTCTGACTTGGGAAGATAAAACTGAGTTGGAAGCTTGAAGTGAGGAAACTTGATCTTGAAGTTCTTGTATCTGAGGAGTAGAGGTTTTGGCTGAGAAGGACCCAAGGTGTTCATCAACAGCTTTTCTGACACCCTCCATGAGAAGAAATGAAGGCTCATACCTAGCAGTATGCATTTGATTTAGCTTGACCCTGGTATCATTTGAATTTGTCATATGAGCTTGAACTTGATCAAACAGGGCCTTGAAAGAGCTCCTCATTTTTGACATTTCCTTCTCTATGGAGGCCAGATCCATCCTTGACATTTGTTCAGTGAAAGACTGGAATTGATTTTTGATGTCTTTTTGAGAAGGCACAATGTCATCCATCTGTTCCTTGATCAACCTCCTGACTTTATCTTCATGACCAGTCAATTTTACTTCAAGGGCCTTTCCAAAGAGATGGAAAGCTTTGAGTTGAGCTTTATGCACATCCATAATGGCATCATAGACTTCAGGAGGAGTGAGAGTTTTAACATTGATGCCCAAGATAGTTATGTATTCTCTCCTGAATCTAGCCAAAACTTCATCCATTTCTGTCACATGGTCACCAGAAAACCAGGCATCTACATTTACATCCTCTTCAGCCTCATCTACTATCTTCTCCTTCTGTTGTTCAACCTCTTCATTGAAGCATAGCAGTATAGCTTGATAGTCCTGGTTCCCCATGTCTGAAGTGAGCAATTGCTGATAAAGATTGGCCAATCCTGAGATTTGATCTACCAACATGTCATCAACTGTAGAAGGCTGAGCTTCCATATCTTTTAGCCATTGTGCCATGACATGTGGTTGGTTGGGTTGAGATGTGGATGGCTGTTGAGAAATATTTACAGTACCACCTGTGACTGAAGTCACAGTTTGACTGACAGATAGATCTGTGGTTTTTACAGTTTGTTGTTCACCACATGTAGTAGGAACCTCCATTGGAATTGAAGAGGATTTGACTGGGTTACTGTCATGTACATCAGCCTCAAACCTTTGTGCACCTTGCAGAGCACTGTCACATAAATGTGATGAACTTGCCTCTCCCATAACAAGGTCATTGGCAATTGGACTCCTAGCTTTAACTGTGAAGGCAATTTCAACTAGGGTTTTGAGGGGAGTTGTTCCTTCTAGAGGAACCTCCAATTGAATTGGAGAGGATTTAGATAGCTCTCCCTCAAGAGTACTACCCTCAAACCTATTCATCTGTGAAGATGATTGTGCACATGAAGGTGCAAGAGTGACCATGGGGTCTTCAGTAAAAACTGATAAAACCCCCATATTTGTGATGGTGTCATCAAGGTCTACCCCAGCTAGTAGCCTCTCACCATCTAGATGTTGGTTCTGGGTGGTGAGCACAGTTTCATGAACCATGTCACTTGAGTGTTGGTGCACTTGAGAATTAGATTCAAGTGCTCTATATGATGAAGAAATTTGGGAGATTAGAGAAGTTTGCTCAGTTGTGAGTGTTGGGAGCTCCCCCTGAATGGATGAGGGAGCTTCAAGTGATTTGCCCTCACTGTGTGTGCCATCCTTATTTCTTCTACCATACACTCTAGGTGCAGGTTGTGCTGACTCAGTACAAGATGCATTGGGGTGAATGCTCTTTTCAATAGATATACCCTGTTGAGAGGATGCATCTAGTAACTGTTTACTCCCCATTTGTTCAACTGTGCCCTTTTGGGAGGACACAGAGGTGTCTAGAGTGGTCAATTCTGGTAACTTACTCTTCTTTGGTTTCTTGACCAAGGGTGACTCTGGTTCAGTTTGAAGTATTTCACTCTCATTTATAACAACAAGGGTTGGTTCCTTTCTCTTCTTTTTACTCACTTCAGTCTTTTGAGAGACTGAAGTAGTTGGATTGCTAACATCTAGTGGTGTAAAAGAAAGGGCTGCAGCCTTGGAAGGTCCCTGTTGGCGTGCCTGTGTTTGTGCTTCCACAGGCTCAGGAACCATGGTTGAACTAGCAAATTTAGAAGCCCTCATGTCTGGCATAGGGTAAGGATAAATCCTGAATCTCTCCAACATAAATGGAGTGATTCTGAGACTTACACTCACCTTATTCTTTGAAGTAAGCGAGCCAAATATGATTTTAGACACTTGCTTGCAATTGCCAATTCTACTACAATCAATACCAGCTAACAAATGTATGTCATTGACTTTATGAGCTAAAGTAGACATAATAAACCTTGGAAAAAAGATTTCTTTACCTCTATTCTTTAAAGGCATAGTAAGCCTGGTAGCCAGCTCTTCCAGAATTAGACTTCCAACATTCAGATGCCTGTTGTGAGCTATTGAGAGCACCAGCTTCTGCACCACACTTGAGATGTTGTCAAAGCCAGTTTTTCTGCAAGTGAAAGCCCTCACTATAGAATCAAACACAAATGAGCATTCCTTCATAAGGTTTGTTCTGTTCAGGCTTGCCAAGTTGATTGAGCCACTGTAGTTGATAAAGTCCATGAATTCACTCAGCTCATCTGCAGTTGGCATCTCTCCATAATTCTCAGTTGGCAATCCCAGGGCTGTATTCACATCAGCAGCTGAAAACTCAATTTCCTGGCCTCCAATTGTGCATGTGACCACCATAGAAGTGACATGCTCTAGAACAACTGTCCTAGTTATAGCTGATGTCCAAAATTCATGAAGAACGTCCAAATACAGCACATGACTTGCAGTTAAAGCACCTGCAATGTAGGATTCAGAAAGAAACTTCACAAACCCCTTGAAATATCATGGGTTTGGTTAGCATCAAAAAAAGCAATAAAGTTAGTTCCCTTCTATGAAATGATAGCTCTAACAATGTTTTATGCCATTGTAGTGTTTAGAAGTAGTGGGTAAGAAAACGTTTTGAGAAAAGAGCAAAAATGAGAGAGAAATCGCCTTTTGTCTGAAAGCTAGGTCACTTGAGATCTCGAGAAGGTGTAAGTACAGTGTGTGTATCGAGAAGTCTGGGTATTTATAGAAAAAGTAAAATACTTATCGAGAAGTTAAATAAACATTTGATATTAAACTTATCGAGAAGTAATTTTAAATATGAAAAAGGTACATTCGAGAGGTCAAGTGACTTATCGAGAACTCTGATAAATGCCCAGTTTATCCAAAAAGGACTGAAATAATTCTAATTTATTTGAATTGAATCAAATTGAAATCTGAATAAATTTTCCAAAAGTATTTGTCTAAAATAATTCATTGAATTAAATTATTTTAGCTCTGAGTTATTAATAAGTCTCAAACTATACTTGTCGAGAACTCTGTGAATTAACATTATTAGAGAACTCTACATGGTCTTATCGATAAGTCATAATAGAGCTTATCAAAAAGTCATTCGAGAAGTCTGTAAATTGACTTATCGAGGACTCACTCGAGAACTCCAAAATGACTTGTCGATAAGTCATTTTGACTTATCGAGAACTCAGTATTCTATACCTTTGAGTACTGTTTTTCTGCCTTGTGCTAATTTTTACACATTTAAGATGTAAATTAACAACTAAGCAGTTTACTTAGAATTTGAAATATTCTAAGTTAATATTTGAGTTTTTTTTAAAGAAAAATAAATATACAGAGATTCTGAAATATTTATAATTCATATTTCAGTTAATTTCCAATTAAATCAAACTGGGTTGATTTATTAGAAATTAATCTTTTGCAAAACATTAGTGAGTTCTTGCCTTAGGATGAAGAATTGAGCATTCCAATTTCACTCACAAGTCTAGTGAAGGTTGCTTCATCCAAAGGTTTAGTAAAAATATCAGCTAATTGTTTCTCTGTTGGAACAAAAATGAGCTCAATGGTACCATTTGCAGCATGTTCCCTGATAAAATGGTACCTAACATCAATGTGCTTTGTTCCAGAATGATTAACTGGATTAGCTACTATAGATATGGCACTAGTATTGTCACACATAATAGGAATTTTTTGTGACACTAGACCATAGTCCATTAGCTGATTTTTAATCCAAAGCACCTGAGCACAACAACTTCCAGCAGCTATATATTCAGCTTCAGCTGTGGAAGTTGACACAGATTGCTGTTTCTTACTATACCAGGACAAAAGTCTTTGACCAAGAAATTGACAGCTTCCACTAGTACTTTTCCTATCAACCCTGCATCCAGCAAAATCTGCATCTGTGTATCCAACAGCTTCAAAACCAGTTCCCTTAGGATACCATAATCCCAAGTTTGGAGTTCCCTTTAAGTATCTGAAAATTCTTTTGACAGCCATCAAATGTGATTCCTTTGGATTGGCTTGAAATCTAGCACATAGACAAGTAGCAAACATGATGTCTGGTCTACTAGCAGTCAAATACAGTAATGATCCAATCATCTCTCTACAGCTTGAAATATCCACACTCTTGCCTTTTTTGTCTTCATCCAACTTGGTTGCAGTAGACATTGGTGTAGATGCCGGTGAGCTATCCACCATACCAAATTTCTTCAATAAGTCATTCACGCTGATGAAAATACCATCACTTCTTTGACTAACTTGAAGGCCAAGGAAGTAACTCAATTCTCCCATCATGCTCATTTCATACTCACTCTACATTAGCCTAGAGAATCTTTGACAAAGCTTTTTCATTTATAGATCCAAAGATGATATCATCCACATAGATTTGAACTAGGATCATATCTTCACCATGCTTCTTGTAGAAGAGAGTCTTATCAATAGTACCTCTGGTAAAACCATGTTTGAGTAGAAATTCTGACAGTGTGTCATACCAGGCTCTTGGTGCCTGTTTCAATCCATATAGAGCCTTAAGTAATTTATAAACAAAGTTAGGAAATTCTGGATCTTCAAAGCCAGGTGGTTGTTGAACATAAACTTCTTCTTCTAGTTCACCATTGAGAAAAGCACTCTTGACATCCATTTGATACACCTTGAAATTTGAGTGTGCAGCAAATGCCAGAAAAATTCTTATTGCTTCTAGTCTTGCAACAGGAGCAAAAGTCTCATCATAGTCAATTCCCTCTTCTTGTGAGTAGCCTTTAGCAACCAGCCTTGCTTTGTTTCTAGTAACAATTCCATTTTCATCCATTTTGTTCATGTACACCCACTTAGTTCCAATTATGCTTCTGTTCTTTGGTGCAGGGAATAATTTCCAAACTTTGTTTCTCTCAAACTGATCCAGCTCCTCCTGCATGGCACATATCCAGTCAGGATCCATTAGGGCTTCTTCAGTTTTCTTGGGCTCTACTTGAGATATAAAACATGCATGTAGGCATTCATTAGCAGTTGCACTTCCAGTTCTCACACCAGCTGAGGGATCACCAATAATAGCTTCTACTGTATGACTTATATCCCACTTTCTGGTGTGTGTCTGTTGACTAGTGCCTTCATCATTTTCTTCAGTATTACCATGACTGTCATTTCCATTTTCTCCTTCTCCCCCTGAGTTTGTGTCATCAAATTCAGGTGTCTAAAGAGAGCTTTCATTTCCATGATTTTGTTCAGAGGTTTCTTCATTTATCACTTGTTGTGTCACAACTTCATCTTCCTCATCAGAATCACTATCAATGGTTAGATTTCCAAATGCAAGGGCTTCAGCATCATTTACATCAAGGCATTCCAAACCTGGACACTTGTCATCATCAAAAGTCACATCTGTGTTTTCCATAATTTTCTTTTGATCAATCACATAAACTTTATAGGCTGTTCTTTTCAATAAATATCTCAGAAAAATTGCTTCAAAAACTTTAGAGTCAAATTTTCCCACATATTCAGAGTTGTCTTTTAGAATATAACACTTGCTTCCAAATACATGTAGATGCTTCACTATAGGATTCCTGTTAGACATGATTGAGTAGGGTGATTTGCCATGAACTTTGTTGATGAGATATCTGTTTTGAGTGTATCATGCAGTATTAACAGCCTCTTCCCAAAACCTAGTTGGCAACTGAGCATCTTGTAGCAAAGTTCTAACAGCTTCAACCAATGTTCTATTTTTCCTCTCAACTACTCCATTCTGTTGAGGTGTTCTAGCTGCTAAAAATTCTTGAACAATGCCTTTGCTTTTGCAGAATTCGCTTAATGTTGAGTTTCTGAATTCTGTTCCATTATCACTTCTCAATCTTTTCACACTAACCTTTCCTTCAGCTTGCTTCTCAATTTTCTTGATGTGCTCAATTATAATGTTTGGAGTTTCATCTTTAGAGTACATGAACTCAACCCAAGTGTATCTTGAAAAATCATCAACCATGACAAGGGCATATTTGTTCCTTGAAATTGACAGGACATTTACTGGCCTAAACAAGTCCATGTGAATAAGTTGCAGAGGTGCACTTATGAAATTCACATATTTTGACTTGTGACTTGATATTTTCATCTTTCCTTTCTGACAAGCTTCATAAACTTCCAGTTGAGTAAATTCCAGACTGGGCATGTCTCTCACAAGCTCCTTCTTGACTAAGGTGTTGATTGCTTTGAAATTCAAGTGAGATAGCTTTTTATGCCACAGTTTGCTTTGCTCTTCTGATGCCTTGGTGTAGAATCAACACACTCCTTCCTTATTTATTGAGTCTAAGTCTGCAACAAACAAGCTTCCCTTTCTTATTCCCTTAAGAGCAATTTTACCAGTCTTTTTGCTAATAAAAGCACAATCTTCTTTGTTGAAAACAACTTGAAAACCTCTGTCTGCAAATTGACTAACACTTAGAAGATTTACTTCTAATCCAGCAACTAGTGCTACATCTTCAATGACAACATTTCCAGAAATAATCTTGCCATATCCCATTGTGAATCCTTTGTTGTTGTCTCCAAAGGTCACCAAAGGGCCAACCATCTCCTCAAATTGTGATAGCAGGGCCTTATCACCTGTCATATGCCCGGTACATCCACTATCAATGATCCATATGACCTTCTTCCCTTTGCCCTGCACACAATGAGGATTAAGTGTGTTTAGCTACCCAAGCTGTGTTGGTAACTTTCTTCTTGTTAACTAATTTTGCAGAAGTAGAATGAGAATTTTGAGATAAAATAGAATTTATAGAATGTTGAGCATTTTCCCTTTTAGATATAGAACCATCTTTTGATTCTATGAGATCAATTCTCAATTTGTAGCAACTCTTCATCACTTTCATGTTGCAGGGAATGCAGTCAAACTTGTCACAGAATGAATAGGGATCATTTGCCTTAGCTTCATTGTACTTGCAGACTCCTACAGGTGAATCGCTAACAGTCTTTTTACAAAGATGAGTTAGGTGATTCATTGATCCAAAATTCTCACACCTCTTTCTAGGAGCATCTGCAACATAAGCAAAATTATTGCTTTTGTTTATCCCAATCTTTCCATTTCTATTCTTCTTTTTCTTTTTGACCTGTTTAGCTTTAATCTCCTTCACAGGCTCCTTAATTTCTTGATTGGCTTTTGGTGTTTCAACAGAGATGGAAGACTGAGTTGTCTCATCATTTTTCTTTTCCTTGTCCTCATCAGTTGTCTCCTATTTGATGATCAACTCTTCTTCACTGAAGTTCACTTCACATGCCTTGAACAAAGGTGATTCAACTTTCTTCAAAATAATTGGAACATCTTCAGTTTCAGTTGATTTCCCTTTGTCACTGATAGACTTCCTCTTGTTGTTCAAATCCTCATAATCAAGACTAATGGCAATGTTTGCACATGGCTTGTTCTTTTCATGATATTGGCCAATCAAATCAGAAGCATTTCTGAAGGATTTCAGCTTCACTTCATTCTTCTCCAGCTTTTTTCTCAATACTGTTTCAATTTCACTTGCACACTTTAATTTGTTCTTTAAGTATGCATTTTCTTGCTTAGCAGTATCAAGCTCAACCAGCAACAATTCAGTCTCTTGTTTTTCACTCTCAAGTTTTTCATTGATCTTTTTCAATCTGCTAACTTCCTCATTTGCAGCAACCATGCTTGTATGAATGTGGAACATTTCTGTGCTCATCTTTTCAACAGTTTCCTTATATTGACTCATATTTAAATAAGTTGTGGTAAGAGTTGGTACCTATGATTTAGATGATGAAGAATCTCCTTGCTCCAAGGCCATGAATGCATAGTTTCCAACTTCTTCATCTTCATCATTATCTGAGTCATCCCAGCTCTTGCCCTCAGCAATATAAGCTTTCCCTTGTTGCTTCTTTAGAAGAGCATCATACTTTGCTTCCAATTCAAGATAGGCTTTATCTTTCTTTGCCTTCTTGGGTTTTCTACATTCTGTAGCAAAATGGCCCAACTCATCACAGTTAAAGCACCTTATTTTTTTATCTATCAACAGATCCAGTTTTGTAGCCAGTTTTGCTATCAGAAGTGTACTTCCCTTTTCCTTTCCAGTTGCTGTCTTTGTTGAAGGACTGTCCTTTGCTCTTGAAAAATCTTGGTTTATTTACTCTAATATTAGAGAATTTTCTGGCCAAGTAAGCCATTGATTTGTCTAGCTCATCAAGCTCATCAAGAGTGTAGAACTCATCTTCTTCATCCAATTCCAGTATGACTTGCTCTTCAGTGTCATTGACTCTTTTCTCACTTGTAGAAATTGCTGGAGTTGGGGATCTTTGCTCATCATTAGAAGTCTGGCCATCATTTACAATCAGTGCACTTGAGCCATCCATTACATATCCTTGACCAGCCCTTAATGATTTCTTTTGAATCATTTCAAGTTCATAAGTTTTCAGAATCCCATAGAGCACTTCCAGTGTGATTCTACTCAAGTCCCTTCCTTCTCTGATTGCAGAGATCTTTTGTTCTAAATGGTCAGGGAGAGTGAGCAAGAACTTCAAATTCACTTCTTCAACATCATTAAATTTATCATGAAGCTGCAAGTCATTTATCAGCTTATTAAACCTTTCAAACACATCAGTAATACCCTCCTTTGGTTTAGCCATAAAACCCTCATACTGTGATATCAATATCCTTCTTTGATTTGACCTAACCCCCTCAGTTCCTTCACAGAGTATTTTCAATCTTTTCCCAGATCTGTTTAGCAGTGTCACAGTTGACAATGTTATTATACATTATATTATCAAGTGACTCAATTAGTATCAGTTGCAAAGCACTGTCTAGGGAAACTTTCTCTCTTTCAGGTTCAGTATACTCAGAAGGATCCTTGGGAGCATAATGAGCTGGAATAACCATATCTCCATATGTGGTTTCCTCAACTCTAACTACAGGAGTGAAGGGCCCATTCTTGAGGATACCAAAGTAAAGATGATTGGCCATTCTTATAAACAACAACATTTTCTTTTTCCATAAAGTGTAATTGGCCTTATCAAAGGGAGGAATCTTGATACTACTGATTTTCTGTGTATTCATTTTTCCAAGATCTAATCTGTTTACTTTCAGATTTTGCTCGGATACCACTTGTTAGGTATGAATACAATACAGAGGGGGGGGGGTGAATGTGTTTTGGCTTAAATGTTTGATTTTCGATCAACTTAGGCTTTAGCAGTTGGTAGTTGTTAATGATTTAGTAGAATGGATGTTAAACATAAATAGCTGTGCAAATATGTAAAACAAAGATCTTCAAAACTAACTTAATTTTATATTAAAAATCAAGCAGTGTTTTGCTACAAAATCTCTAAGTTCTTGTTTTAGAACTTAGCTTCTTTCTTGAGAGAGAACACACAATTTTCTATTCTGATTGTTCTACTTGACTAGAGGACCAGTGTTAACTTTATAACTCAGTTAACTGCTGGTTTACACAGTGGATAATAAATATGCTATTAGCTTTTCTAAACTGTCACTTGTCATTTCTATTTATAGAAAAGCAAATCTTCCATTTCTGGCTTAGCATATCTTTAGCATCCCGTGATTACTTTAATCTCCTCTATCAATTAATCTTTGCCATTGATCTTGCACATCTCTCAAGCTGCTTTTTGTAGACTTGTCAATCCAGCTGTGTGAATTGTTTGTTGATTTACAACCTTGGATATTGAACTGTTCTGCAATTCTGTACTTAGAGAAATTTCTTCACTTCGAGATCTCCAATTAAGCTATAGAAAACTTGACATCTCGATAGGCATGTTGGCTTGTCGATATCTCTGAAACTTCATTGTTAACTTGACTTATCGACAACTCTGAGTTCTCTAGTGAATTTTGGTTTATCGATAACTCAGAGTTCCCTAATGGACTTTGGCTTATCGATAACTCAGAGTTCTCTAATGAATGTATACTTGTCGATATCTCTGAGTTCTCGAATGGGCAATTCATGAGTTCTCTATACCCGGTGGATATTGCTTATCCGTCGAGTAGTGATTGCTTATCCGTCGAGTAGATATTGCTCATCCATCGGGTAGACATTGCTCGTCCGTCGAGTTGATATTGCTCATCCGTCGGGTAGATGTTATTCATCCGTCGGGTAGATGTTATTCATCCGTCGGTACTCTCTGGAGCTTAGATGACTTCTCGATAAGTCATTCTGGAGTTCTCGAATGATTTCTCTATAACACTAATTCTGTGACTTGTAGAGATCTTGACTTAGAATGTTTTACACCAAACAGATTTATTCAACTCCAAGCTTCTTCATAATTCTTCTGAGGCATGATCTTCTTGATCTTCTTCCAGATAGAATTCTTAGGCTTGACACTGTTTAGAGAAAAATGCTCCAGTCTGCTCCATTTACATTTTACAGACATTAAGTGTTACAAGTATGAATTACAGATTAAGGTTACAATACAACTAATCTTAGGGTTGTCAGTATGACTTAGTCTTGTTATGATACAGGCATGTCTTGCACAACAGAATTAACCAATTCAACTGATATTTATAAAACTTTATCGAACTGAAAATTTTTAATTTTAGAAGAATAGTATAAAATGTTATCAAATTATTATATGAAAAAATATTAGTGTCATAATGAAAGAAACTTAAAAACGGTTTAAATAACGATATAAATACAATTTTTCTTTCGAATTCTTGAAAAAAAATTATGAATATCAATAATAATTCTTAAAAATATATAATTCTTTTTTATGTTACAACTATGATTGATACCCGGTAAAAAATAGATATGGATTATTTGTCAGTGATAATGTGAATACCATATATAAATTATAGCAATTTATTTATTACATAATTTTAATTTTTGAATAATTATAAATGCATGTTATTTAAGTAATCAATTATCTCACTAGATGTTAATAATGATTATACATGTACATAAATCAGATTTTTAGCATATAAATAATTGAAACCATCATAATTTACTAAGAGATGTAACATATAATAATTTACATGCTAACACAAACACACATACATATAACTTAATCTTACTTTGTTAACAGTAGCGTAAATAAAAAACTAACATTTTCCCATACATACATACATTGAATTTCAAAAACTAATATTTTTCATTAAAATAAATTTTAATATTAACAATAATGTAAATTTTACATTTTTGTATATTATGATTGCAAGTCATTCTGACTTCAATTATTTTATTTTTTTAAAAAAAATTGAGTAAGTTATTTGTAAGTTAGTAATGAACTCAGTAATAATATAGAATAATACATATAGTTTATTTAAATAAAATTCAAGATTTTGGTCAACTCTGTATTCAACATATATGTTAATTTTACCTTTTTATTTGTAAACATACTAACGACATTCTACATATTAAGTTTAATCGTTTCGTTTTAAACGTACACTTCTTACCCTATTTATATTCATTCATTAAATATAAAATAACGGGTAAGAAAAATATAATATAATAATAGTTGAGGGGATATTCACTCCTAAATGTGAGGAAGCATTCGAAGCTCCTAATGTTATAGAGGGGGACATGAAGCTTATTGGAGAGAAATTTTATCTCCATTTTTTCAAAATTTGACTCAAGAGCCTATATAAGGATATTGTTGGAGTTGCTCTACAAACATTATAATTACTTAATGCATAAAAAAAAACTCTAGAAAATGACCCGTGCCTTGCACGGGTTATTATGCTTGTTTTAGATAAAATAAACAAATTGTAATACTTTTAATTCTATAAATCAAAAGAATTACAGCTGAGCGTTAAATGACTCTATTATCCACATGTACAGGCTGGGCGGCCTAGACCCTGTTGGAGACTGGTTAGTCCGAAAATTCAAACTCGTAACTGGCCCGAAGGTGAAGCAGGTTGTGCTGGGTTCCAGGCTGGGGCTTGAACCTTGAAAGCGTGAAAAGTGAATTGGTAATCGGCACGACGAATTTTGTAGGTTTTGTGCATGCGTGTCGGGCTGTGTGCGCGTACCGGACTGTGAAGGGCTAGTGCAGACTTTTCCTTTATTTTTAATTTTAATTATTTATTACAAATGTTCGTGTAATTTTTTTGACCAAATTACTTTCATTTTTAACAAAAAAAAAATTATTCTTAGTAACTTTCATTTTTTATTAATAAATTACTTAATTCCTAATTTAATCATTACAGTAGAATATAATTATGTCTATGTTCCCATCTAGTCACCTTACTTCGTTTGACTTCAAAAATAAAATCGTGTACTATGAAATATTTATAAAAAAAATTCACATTTATGTATTTTAACAATATAAAGAAAGGAAAAAAAACAGGAAGCTAGTATTTTTTTTTGGAAACCAGAATTTTATTAAAAATAATTAATAACTGACAAATCACATATAGCTGGAGGGAAATGTTGGTTAAGAACCAATTTACCTCTTACATTGATGTTCCATCTAACTACACTATTAGCTACTACATTACCAGATCTCGACAATAATCTAAAATTTGAAACCAAATCTTCATTCTTCTAATATTTTCACAGAAACAGAGAAGAGAAAACAATTGTGTTCCAATCTACCGCTTAAATCGCATTCAAAGCATGACATTCCAAAGTCACTTCCGTATGGCCAAAACAATGAGCAATTTTCAGCCTATACGAGCTACTACTTCCTCTGTCCCTTGAAACATTTCCTCTTTGATTAAAAGCACAGGTTTTAAGAAAATTACATAATCTATGCTTAGTAATGATTAGGTACACAATGTTGGAGGGAGATTAGCTAAACTTTCCCCCTATTTTGCTTTTTCCAAATGACAAGTTGACAATAACCAATCAAAACATAGCATTACACGCACATGGATTGGTAGTAACATTACACTTCTCACATACAAATACAAAATTAATCTTCATTACAGTAGTCAGTTGATACAAAACAGATTCTTTAAATTAGCTAGGATCTCCATCAACGAAATCAGATCTAGGATCGTCGTCACCAGAATCCGAGAGCAGCTCTACCAGATCGGTGTCACCGGAATTATCATCACCCTCGTAGTCATTTATTATAACTATATGCAAAGGCGATTGAGGTTTCCCGTTCACCGTACTCTCCGATTTTTCTTCAAATTGCTCTGAATGTACCCCTATCAATCAATTGTACTAAAGGATGTAGCCATATTCGTCGTCACAAAGAACCCATTTGTCGCAGTGGTCAGGATCGAAACATCGATAGGAACTTGTAGCCTCATCATCAGAATCTGAAAATCCATAGTGCATATTCATATTGCTCGGTTTAATCGAAAAAAGAATTAGAGCGAATGAATTAGGGTTTGTGGGTGAAGAGAGAATTGAAGGTTGTGTTTAATCCAAGAGCGAATAGGGAAAGGTTGGGAAATTAGGGTTCATGGGTGAAGAGGGAGCCGGGTACGAGTAAAAAGAGGGCTTTTTATTTTTGTTTTGTTGATATTATGATTATCTGATGATATTTTGGTTTAAAATATTTGTTGACAATTTTCTGGCAATTTGAGATATGGATATTCTGGCACAATTTTTAAGTTAATTCTTTGTTTTAAAATGGAAATAGGAAAAGTATTTTGAATGACCCAAAAAAAATAAAAAATGTATTAAGAGACAGAGGGAGTGATATATATGAAATTCGCAAGTCATGAGGGTTGTGCGGGCTGGTCCGTGCGATTCCACTTGCATGTGAGGTTTATGTGCGGGCCAATCCGGTTTCAATTTTTGACTTCCTAACTCGTATTTGATATTACAATTTCAATGAAATGTGCGGATTTGAATTAGCCCAATTCTGATAAAATAAAATCAATTTTTTGTATGTGCGATCCTGAGCATGCGGTTCAAACCTACATAAACCTGTATTCATTCTTCCAAGATCTTTAATCTGTTTGCTTTCATATTTTGCTCTGATACCACTTATTAGGTAATGAATACAACACAAATGGGGTGGGGTGAATGTGTTTTGGACAATTTTAATGACTTTTAGAACTTTTATAAATGGTGAACAAAGTAATATATCTAATAGAGATAACGTGCTTTTAACAGGAATAATAAAACATGCACAACAATACACTATCTTTCAAAACTCACTTAATTTTATATTAGAATCAAACTGGTGTTTTGCTACAAAATTATGGGTTCTTGATATATTAAGAACTCAGCTTCTCTCTTAGGAGTTACAATATTTTTAGATCTATTTGTTATTACTGAAATAAAGCATCCAGTGTTTATTTAATAGAACAGTAACCACTGATTTTACACAACATGCAATAGCATGCACTATGCCCTACGTTAAGTTAACTAAAACTTTCTATTTATGGCTTAGTGTATTTTTGCAAATCGTGCATGTCTGTGACTTTACTTTGTCAGTTAATCTTGGCCTTTGTTCTTGTACTCTTCAACCTGTTTTAGTAGACTTTTCAAATCATTGATTGATTTGTTTGTTGATTGATGATCTTGGATATTTAACTATTTGAGTTTTACCTCGAGATCTCCAGTTTGGTATACAGAGAACTCGACATCTCGATAAGTATAATGGCTTATTGAGATCTCTTATTACTCTATAGTTGTTGTGACTTATCGAAGTGTCTGAGTTCTTGAATGTGAAATTGACTTGTCGAAATCTCTGAGTTCTCGAATATGGTCTTGACTTATCGAGATATCTGAGTTCTCGAGTATGATCTTGACTTACTGAGATCTCTGAGTCCTCGAATGAATTTGACTTGTCGAGGTTGTTAGATATATTTGAGATGTCATGTCTAATATTATTTGTGTTTAGTTTTCAGAACTTAACAACATGACAAATCAGGACTTACTGCAATCAGGACTTACTGAAAGTCAGAACTTAATAGCAGAACTTAATGTCATATCAGAACTTAAGTGCGGGAGGACTTTCATATAAGGAAGGAAGCTGATTTACAGTAGAAGATTGAGACTAAAACAAATAAAGATATGCATGAAAAGAGTTAGAAGACTGGAAGACTTGTACAAGATATCTGATTGATATATTTTAGAAGACAATTACATATTCCATATCAATTAGAAGTTATCTTGTAATTGTGTAGTATATAAACACAGACTTAGGGTTTATACTATATGTGTTATCATTATCGAGAAGATTAACATTGTAACCTAGCAGCTCTTAGTAATATTTGTTCATCACGGAGAGAGAACAGTTTCATTGTAACAAAGTTTATTATATTGAATATATATGTTTACTGTTACTTGTGTTCAAAATCGATTTGATTGTATTAAACACTGTATTCAACCCCCTTCTACAGTGTTGTGTGACCTAACAAGTGGTATCAGAGCTTATCTATTAACACGCATACAGTAAAGATCCAAACAATCATGTCTGAAGAAGTACAAACTCCAACCAAGCCCACCAAAACTGAAGACAGTCAAAAGACTCAAACCCACAGTCGATATGAGACTATTAGGGTTCCCATACTGAGACCTTCTGAGTATCACATATGAAAAGTGAAGATGGCTATGTTTCTGGAAGCTACAGATCCAGAATACCTTGACAGAATTAATGAAGGACCACATAAGCCTGCCAAGCTCTCTGTTGTAGTTGTTGATCAACCAGCAAAGACCATACCAAAGGAAAAAAGTGAGTACACAACTGAAGACATCTCATCTATTGCCAAGGATGCAAAGGTAAGGCATTTGCTGCATAGTGCCATTAATAATGTCATGTCAAACAGGGTAATTCATTGCAAAACTGCAAAGGAGATATGGGAAGCTTTGGAGACAAGATGCCAGGGAACTGATGCAATCAAGAAGAACAGGAGAACTATACTCACTCAAGAGTATGAGCACTTTGACTCAAAAGTTGATGAGTCTTTAACTGACTTATATGACAGGTTTGTCAAACTCTTGAATGATTTATCACTGGTGGACAAGGAATATGATCTTGAAGATTCAAATCTAACATTCCTTTTATCTCTTCCTGAAAATTGGGATTTGAAGTCTACTACCATAAGAGACAACTATGACCTTACTGAAATTACTCTTGATGAAATTTATGGTATGCTCAAGACTTATGAACTTGAGATGGATCAAAGGAGCAAGAGGCATGAAAGAAAGTCAAGGACAGTTGCTCTTAAGGCTGAGGAGGAATCTCCTAAAGTTGTTACCTCAAAGAGGGGCAAGGGAAAGGCTCTCATCATAAAGTCTGATTCAGAGTCATCATATTCTGATGATGATGATTCAGAAACTGAAAGTTTACCTGAAATAGATGCTGATGAAGAGATGATGAAATTATGTGCTCTTATGGTGAAGGGTATAACAAAGATAGCCTACAGGAAATTCAGAAAGGGAAAGAAGTTTTCCAGGAAAGGTGTAAGTTCTAATAAGAAAGGGTTTAGAAAGTCTGAAGGCAAAGGTGCAAAGTCTGACAGAGGAGACAACTCAAATGTCAAATGCTACAATTGTGGTGAAAGAGGCCACATATCTCCTGACTGCAAGAAAGGAAAAAGTGACAAAGGCAAAGCACTTGTCACAAAGAAGAAAAGCTGGACAGACACTTCAGATTCTGAAAGTGAGGTGAACTATGCCTTGATGGAAAATGCTTATAGCAGCCCTGAAACTGCTGAATTGAAGGTACCTCAAACAACTTATGCTTTTCATACTAATGATATTACTGAGTTGAGACTATATCTTAAAACCATGTTTATTAGTTATAGAGATCAGACTTTAACATGTGAAAGATTAACATCTGAAAATTCTGCTTATAAAAAGAGAAATGATTATTTAGAGAAGGAGTTAGTTTTCCTTCAGCAAACTAAGAAAGAAAAAGATGATGCTTTATATGTTAGGGATGAAGTGTTAAAATTGAATAAATCTCTAAAAGCTGACTTAGAAAAGGAAAGAGAGATTATCAGAACTTGGACTAACTCTGGAAGGACAACTCAGAATTTGTTAAGTAGTGGAAACTGGAAAGAGGGCTTAGGTTATGGAGATGATAAAAGTGAAAAAGGAACTGAACAAATTGAGCCAATTATTGTTAAACAGACTACTAAGCCAAAGGTAAATCCTGTTAAGTTTGTAGCAAAAACTGTAAAGTCTGATTCTGAAAAGATGAAAGAGTCTGTGACAGAAGTCAAAGATAAGTCGACTTCTGACAAATTAAAACAGGATAAACCAGCTGAAGTCAACATAGGCTTAATGACAAAGAAGCAGCTTAAGCATAAGCTGAAATAGATTAGGAATGTCAACAAGGTAAAGGAAGCTAGGAAAAATAGGAATGGAAAGGAAGGTGTGAATAAAAGCAATAACTATATGCCTGTTCCTAATGCTCCTAGAAAGAAATGTTATAACTGTGGAAACTCTAACCATCTTGCTTCTTTTTGCAGGAAGAATAAGGTATAAACTCTTTACCTCCTAGATCACGAGTTAAGAGTCAGTCTGTTAGGTTTAAGCCACAAAATCCTTGTTTTCATTGTGGTAGTTTATGGCATTCCATTTATACTTGTAAGGAATATCATAGTTTGTACTATGATTATTATCAAATAAAACCTTTTTTAAAGAAAGTTACTATTGTTCCTTCTAGTGTAAAGTCTGATGTAAAGTCTGATATAAATTCTGATAAACAGCATGTTAGCATAAACTCTAAAACTAACTCCGCTGCAAATGCTAACAAACTTAAAAAGGCCAAAGGATCCAAGCAAGTCTGGGTCCTTAAAACTAACCATTATTGGTCTTTATGATTGCAGGGCAACAGTAAAAACATCTTAGTTCTGGACAGTGGATATTTAGGACATATGACTGGAATAAAGCCCTGCTATCAGACTTTGTGGAGAAGGCTGGCCCAGGAGTTTTTTATGGAGATGGCAACATGGGAAAAACTCTGGGATATGAAAATATAAATCTTGGGAATGTCATCATTGAAGAAGTAGCTCTTGTCTCAGGACTTAAACACAATCTGCTAAGTGTGAGTCAAATCTGTGACTGAGGTTATCATGTGGATTTCTTTGAAGAACACAGTGAAGTTGTAAGCAATTCTACAGGCAAAGTGGTTCTGAAAGGTTACAGGCATGGTAATATTTATTAAGCCGGACTTTCAGCAAGTCCTGATGGTTCTGCAATCTGTCTATTGAGTAGAGCATCAATTGAAGAAAGCTAGAATTGGCACAAGAAACTCTCTCATTTAAACTTCAACAATATAAATGAGCTTGTAAAGAAAGATCTTGTGAGAGGACTGTCAAAATCAGTATTTGCTCTTGATGGCCTTTGTGATTCATGTCAAAAGGAAAAATAAAGAAAATCTTCTTTCAAGAGCAAAACTGAATCCTCAATTCTTGAGCCTTATTACCTACTGTATGTTGATCTATTTGGTCCAGTCAATGTCATGTCTATTGCAAAGAAGAAATATGCTATGGTTATAGTGGATGAGTTCACAAGATACACTTGGGTGTATTTCTTGCACAAGAAGACTGAAACTGCATCTACTCTAACTGATCATGTCAAGCAGCTGGATAAATTGGTCAAAAATTATGTTAAAATCATAAGGAGTGATAATGGCACTGAGTTCAAGAATTCAATTATGGAAGAGTTCTGCAAAGAGCATGGAATCAAACAGGAATTTTTGCACCTACAACTCTACAACAAAATGGAGTTGTAGAAAGAAAGAATAGGACTCTCATTGAAGCTGCACGAACTATGCTTGATGAAGCAAAGCCGCCAACCTACTTTTGGGCTGAAGCTGTGCAGAATGCTTGTTTTACACAGAATGCTACACTCATAAACAAGCATTGAAAAACACCATATGAGATGGTGAAGAAAAAGAAGCCAAATCTGAAATACTTTCATGTATTTGGATGTAAGTGTTTTGTTCTTAAGACTCATCCTGAACAGCTATCAAAATTTGATCTAAAAGCTGATGAAGGAATTTTTGTTGGATATCCACTTTCCACAAAAGCCTTCAGAGTCTACAATTTAAGAACAAGGGTTGTCATGGAATCTATCAATGTATCTTTTGATGATAAGAAGATTACTGAACTTGAAGATTTCAATGATCATGATCAGTTGAGATTTGAAAATGAAGATTTAAATTCTGATTCTGCAAGTTCTGATGACCTAAATACTGATCCTATAAGTTCTAATGGGTTAAATTTTGATGTCATTGAAACTGTGGTAACTACTCCAAGGTAAAATGCACCTGTCCAGGGGGAGCAAGCTAAAGATACTACCACAACTCAAGACTCTCAAGAAGCATCAGAACCTGTCGCTGGCTCTTCAAGTTCTGATTCATCAAGTTCCGATGAGCCAAATTCTGATAATTCTGGAAACTCTGATTCTTCAAATCCTGAAGGATCTAACTCAAATTCTGAAGTCTCAGAGAGCATAACTACCGGAGGAGCATCAGAAAATGCTGATGGAGACAGCATGGATCATGGGGGAGGATTCAGTTCTAGAAATCAACTTCCATCTGTAAGGAAGTGGACCAAATCACATACACCTAACTTAATAATTGGAGATCCTAAAGCAGGTGTCAGGTCTAGAACTGCAACATCAAATGAATGTCTATATCATTCCTTTCTATCTCAGACTGAACCAAAGAAAGTGGATGAAGCTCTTGAAGATGTTAATTGGGTGCAAGAAATGCAGGAAGAGTTAAATGAATTTGAAAGAAATAAAGTCTGGACCTTAGTGCCAAGACCAAAGAACCGATCTATTGTTGGTACAAAGTGGGAGTTCAGAAACAAAACTGACAGTGATGGCATAATTATAAGGAACAAAGCAAGGATGGTTGCTAAGGGTTACTCTCAACAGGAGGGTATTGATTATGATGAAAAATTGGCACCAGTTGCTAGATTGGAAGTCATAAGAATCATTTAGGCTTATGCTACTCACAAAAAGTTTAAAGTCTTTCAAATGGATGTAAAAAGTACTTTTCTCAATGGAGAATTGGAAGAAGAGGTTTATGTGGAACAATCTCCAGGCTTTGTAGATTCAAAATTTCCAAATCATGTCTACAGGCTTGATAAATTACTTTATGGACTTAAGCAAGCTCCAAGAGCATGGTATGAGACTTTAGCTCAATTCCTTCTGAAAAGTGGATTTTACAGAGGTACAATTGATAAAACACTGTTCTACCTCAACCATGAAAAGGTCTTACTTTTGGTATAGATATATGTTGATGATATCATATTTGGTTCTATAAATTCTAAACTCTGTGAAAGGTTTGCAAAGCTAATGCAATCAAGATATCAAATGAGTATGATGGGAGAACTTAGTTATTTTATGGGACTTCAAGTCAAGCAAAATGAAGAAGGTACTTGTATCTGTCAATCCAAGTACACCAGAAATTTACTGAAGAAATTTGGAATGCAAGACTGTTCAACTGCATCCACTCCCATGGCCACTATAACCAAGTTAGATAAAGATACCGGTTCATCAGTAGATATTACTAACTACAGAGGTATGATTGGCTCTATACTCTATTTAACTGCTTGTAGACCTGATATCATGTATGCTACCTGTCTTTGTGCAAGATTTTAGTCTGATCCAAGAGAACCTCTTCTAATAGCCGTGAAAAGAATTTTCAAGTACCTCAAGGGTACAGCTGATCTAGGATTGTGGTATCCTAGAGAATCAGATTTTAAGCTAATAGCTTACTCAGATGCAGATTTTGCAGGATGCAAAATAGACAGGAAAAGCACTAGTGGAAGCTGCCAATTTTTTGGAGGCAGATTGGTTTCTTGGTTTAGCAAGAAACAGGAATCAATTTCCACATCAACTGCAGAAGCAGAATATATTGCTGCAGGAAGCTGTTGTGCACAGATTCTTTGGATGAAGAATCAGCTACTGGATTATGGGTTAGAATTTTCTAAAATACCTATTTACTGTGATAATCAAAGTGTTATTGCTATGACAGGTAATCCAGTTCAACACTCAATGACAAAGCACATCAGCATTATGTACCATTTTATAAGGGAACATGTGATGGAAGGTACAGTGGAACTGTATTTTGTTCCAACAGATCAACAACTAGCAGATATCTTCAGAAAACCACTATGTGAAGCTACTTTTACAAGACTGGTAAATGAACTTGGAATGGTTTCAGGTTTTTTCTCTAAATCTTCTTAGTTTTTGTTCTCATGCATCAGACTTTATGATCAGTGTTTATAGATTGTCTTATCTTCATGTAATATGTGTTTAAATTGTAATTCATTAAATGCTGATTATTATCTGATGTGGATCTATATACTCTGATAGTGATTTGAATGTTCTGTGACTATTCAATCCAATGAGGATAACTATGCTAGATGCTGACCTAATAGTCTTTAACATACTAGAAATCCCATGTTTGAATTAGTTGTTTATGTGGAAACTCATTAACACAAGCAAATTCTAATTTTGAGCTTAGTCAAATTTACTTTGTGTATCTTATTACTAAGTCACAAACTAGATTCTTGCTTCTTATCTGTCAAATTCTGATGTCAGTAAATCTTAAGGATGAACTAAATGTTGATAAGCCTCACTTATCTGAAGAAAAGAAATGAAAAGAAAATTAAAGTCAGGCACTCCTTTGAGATATAGAGTAAATATGTGGAAGGGAAGACCCAAGTGCATTGCTGGTATTAAGTAATATGCATTAGAAAAGCAAATAAATTTTCTTGGTGACTTTTCATATTCTCTGATTACTGGAGAAATACTCTGATAATAGCATAAATTCTGATAGCAGTTGTGAATCATTTATACTGAGAAGCCACTGTGAAAAAGAATTCTAAAAGATGCATAAAATGAGCACAAATAGTTGAGGTGGACTCATGCACAAATTTATCCTATAATAGACTTCAAAATTAATGACAGCTTTTAAGCATTTTTCTTAGTTATGCCTTATTTCTAAGATGTACTGAAGTTTATCAGACTATAATCTTTATCTGATATTTTGCTAAATGAACACACTCTCACTCCATATGAATGATGAAAATTACTGTGGTGATTAAGTTGTTTTGACAAACAGTTAAGTGTCAATTGCATAAATTCTGAGGACAAGTTCTGATGGAAGTTCTGATGATTAAACTCTGAAGAAGCAAATCAGTATTTGTATGAAGAATCACAGATACAAATATTCACTTTTTGAGTACAAAAGCCATGTTCTGATGACCGTTAAAATCTGATAATAGTCAAGTTCTGATATTAAATCTTGATGGAAACTCTGATCCTTATGTGTCATTATTTTCTACTTGACTTATTTATGGTAAATACTGAAACGGTCATATTTAATCAGAATATATTTAGGTGAGATAAAACAGTCATAATCACTTGGGTTAGTGGTAAATGTGTTTGTCTTGAAAAACTGCATGAGCACTGTAATTGTTACTTATTTCTCGCGCCCATTAACTCCTGCTTTAAATTTTTACTGACTTTTATTATTACACATCGGTCTAGGGAGACGAGGCATCATTAACTCTACACTTAATCATTAATCAGTCCTCTAGTCCCTTGATATTCCATAGGTTATTTAACCGACATTTCATCTCAGACAAATCATCTTCTATTCTCACACAAAATCATTCTCTCTCATTTGATTCTCACCATTTTCTTCCTTCATAAAAATGGTTCTTGTAAAAATGTTTATGAACTATGAAAACTTCAACGTTGAGTTTAGCTGTGGTGACTGGGAACAGGAATGGTATGTCTCTGACATTCCTGATGAAATATGGAACTTGGTTCCACAAGAGGTTCAGAAAAACCTCTTGTTCTTTCAGATGGACTATCAACTTCATCTTGATCGCTTGGAAGAAGAATGGAGAGAGGCTCTTCTTCAGCAAGAACTAATCATCTGTCTTGCAGTGTTGTTTGTCAGCAGCATGAGGAACTAATTGATAGCTTTCCTTCTTAGACCAAGGTTGTTGATGTTCATCATTTTAGACTAGGATTATCTTGTAATCTTTTGCATGTAATCTACAAATTTAATAAGATGTACTCTTTGGATATTTTAATGAAATTTCTTTTGATTGCAAGATTTCATCTTTGTTTATCTCGTATTATATGAATGTGAATGTTCTTATTGCAATCTGTTAATCTTTACTTCATCTACTTGAACTGCATTTCTTGATGAATGTTTTGATTAAAATTGTGGTTACTAATAATTTATGCTGATTTGACAAACAAATGTTGAATTTGAATCGACATATTCAGACCTATTTCTGAAAAAGTAGAAGAAATTGAGAAAACTCAAGAAAAGCAATAGGCCCAAATTTTTGAGGTTCTGGAAAATCAAGCTTCTCAACAGGCTCAATTGAATGATATTCAATCTTCAGTGGAACTTCTTCTCTCACTCCTATTATCAGATGATGTCAAAAATGGGGAGAAGATAGTTAAGTCCAAATGCTCAAATGATCAATTACTGAAGAAGAAAGATGATGAAGCTGATGACCAGGGAAACCCTAGCAAGGGTAGAGGTCAAGTTCAAGGAAAAGAGCAGAGCAGTAAGGTTTCTTCAAGGAAACTAAGTACTGATGCAAGAAATCTTCTACTCAAAAGAAGACAAGTTCTGAAGCTGCTCAAACTCAAAATCTGATAGCAAGTACTCAAACTCAAAATCTGATATCAAGTTCTGATGAGCAAAGTCTGACAAAGCCTGATGTTTTGATACAAGGTGGAAGTCAAGATTCTCAAAAGTTCATGCAAACTCTGAAGCTCAAGGAAAAGCAGACTACAGTCTACTACAAGGATCCCAAGATTCAGACACTTGATGAAGAAATTTCTAGAAGATTATTTCTGAAGCATAATCCAGGAATGGATTTAGAAAATCTCAAGGAGGAAGAAGCTAGATTTAAAGCTGAAAAGAAAAATCTAAAGCCAAAAGCTTCTGTTGCAAAGAAACCTCCAACTTCTAAGGAAAAAGGCATTGTGATCAAGGAGAAGACACATACCGAGGCATCAAAACCCAAGACTAGATCACAAACTGAGATTGATCCCAAAGATAAAGGAAAGGGAAAAGTTGATGAACCAATCAAGCCATATGAGATAAAAATTCCTTGAATTCTGATAAAACCAGTGTGCAAAATGGTTCAAGTTACTGATGATACACTTGCTGAAGATGCAGATGTTCAAACTCTGAAAAGAAAGAAGATTTCTGAAGAATTAAAGACAGCTTCTGACAAAGCTCAAGTTGTTCAGAGTGAAGAACTGCAAGTTACAACAGAAACAACAAGTTGTGATAAAGTCATCAAGTCAACCTCTGACAGTGCTCAAGTTGATTTAGACAAAATGGAAGTAGCTGATAAAAAGAAACTTCTGTGAAAAAATGTCAAACCATCAGATCTAAAGAAAAGCCAATTACTGTCTACTTTTATGACTATTGGGTTAAATGCTAAAGAACCAAGAGACAGGGCTGGGCTAGGTTCTGATGAAGCTAAGATCATGACAGGACATGAAGTTGCTACTAGAGATCCATTTCTATTGACTGACAGACCTCTTGAAGATGTTACACGGAAACATCTTGATAAAGTTATATCTGTTCAAGTGGTACTGGATGTTCATAACAAGCACAATGTTAAGAAAATTCTGATTCTATTTCTTGAAGATGGAAGGACATATCAAATGTCAGAATCAGATGTGCTGAACAAATCATTGAAAGAACTTCAATTCTTTCATTACCTTTTAGAGGTAAAGTCCAATATTACCAGGAGATGGTCAAAGTTCATATTAAAGACCATCAGAGATAAAGCAATAATTTCTAGTTCAAGAGTTATAGAATTTACTCCTAGTATTATTGAAAATGATGGAAGTGAAACTCCAATGAGGAAGGATTCTGCTAAGCTTGAAGTGATATTGAATGAGAAATGTCCGTGCTACAATGAAGATTCTTCTCATCCAAGGGTAATAAGACTGAATGATGGTTTAGAAAGAAACCATATCTCTGCTTTAAGGACTGCAATCTACCAGATTGGAAGTCAGAATGAAGAGATGAAGCAAGTCAAGACTACAATAGCTCAAGTCCCGAGGATTAAAGAAGAAAAGCTGATATCAAGCTTTGTCAAGAATCATTATGGATTCAGATTGACTCAGTGAGATTGGTAAAAGTTACAAGGACTGTAAGTTATAGTTAGTTATCTAGTTAAACTCTTATTTTCATTTATACTTAAATGTTTTTGACATCATCAAATCTATTAACTTGTATATTTTGCATAATTTACAAGTTGGGGGAGATTGTTAAATATATTTGAGATGTTATGTCTAATATGATTTGTGTTTAGTTTTCAGAACTTAAAAACATGATAAATCAGGACTTACTGAAATCAGGACTTACTGGAAGTCAAAACTTAATATCAGAACTTAAGGTCATATCAGAACTTAAGTGCGGAAGGACTTTCATATAAGGAAGGAAGCTGATTTACAGTTGAAGATCGAGACTAGAACAAATATAAGATATGCATGGAAAGAGTTAGAAGACTAGAAGACTTGTAGAAGATATCTGATTGATATATTTTAGGAGACAGAATCATATTCCATATCAATTAGAAGTTATCTTGTAACTGTGTAGTATATAAACACAGACTTAGGGTTTACACTATATGTGTTATCATTATCGAGAAGATTATACATTGTAACCTAACAGCTCTTAGTGATATTTGTTCATCACTGAGAGAGAACAATTCCATTGTAACAGAGTTTATTATATTGAATATATCTGTTTACTATTACTTGTGTTCAAAATTGATTTGATTGTATTAAACACTGTATTCAACCCCCTTCTACAGTGTTGTGTGACCTAACAGAGGTCTCCATTTCTTTTCATGTAAAATTAACTTATCGATATCTCTGAGTTCTCTAGTGATATTTTGACTTGTCGATATCTCAGATTTCTCTAGTAAAGAAATGACTTGTCGATATCTCCAATCTTCATGTCTTCAATTTGGCTTGTCGATATCTCTGAGACTTCTCTATAAGCTTTTCTTGACTTCTCAATAAGTCATTCTGGAGTCCTTGAATGACTTTTTTATAACACTTAATCTGTGACTTGTAGATTTCTTGACTTAGAATGTTTTTTCCAAAACAGATTTATTCAACTCCAAGCTTCTTCATACTTTTTATGAGGCATGATCTTCTTCCAGAGTTTATTCTTAGGCTTGAGACTGTTTACAGAAAAATACTCAAGTCTAATCTATTTACACTTTTACAGACTTAAGTGGTATAATACAAAATGCAAACTTAGATTATCATAAACTTACTTAGGGCTGTCAGTTTGACTTAGTCTTCTTATAGTACAGGCATTTCTTGTAAAACAATCTCCCCCAATTTGTGAGAAGATTTCTTATCACAAATTCATGTCTAATAACAAGACTAACCCTAAGCTACAATGAAAAATTAGACTTTACATACAAATTGACACAAATATAACATTTATAGATTAGGTGATTTCTTGAGTTTATCAGATACACACATTAGACAAATGTTCCATCTCATGTTTCTTCTCTAATGAGGTCCTTTAAGTATACAAGAATTTTTAGTTCCTCTATGATTGGTGTCCCTCTTAAAGCTTCCACAAGTTTAAGTTTGTCATGTATCGAATAACTACTCGGTAAATCAATCCTAAATCTTGAGAATGTGCCAGCTTTGACATTTAGAAATTTTCCATCCTTGGTAACGCTGCTCATCCCTTTTGCCTTGAGATCTTCAGATTTTTAAATGTACATTTCTATCTCCTCATCATACTTTCTCCTCCTCTCCTCACTTTCATCCTTGTTTCTTGCTCTTCTTTCTTCCCTTTCTACCAACCATTCAGCCAAAACAGATCTCCATGCCTTAGTTGTAGTATCCTTTTCCTTTAGTAAACTTATCACTCTCTTGATTTCTGTGGGTGAAAAGGTATCCATTAAGTTGCTGCCAAGAAATGTGAAGGACCTATCCTGATAGTAAATTCTTACTTCCCTTAGTGTTACAACACAAACTCTGACCATTTCTTCAGCTAATTATTAAAAGTTGTCTTCATCTGAGATGCACCAGTTTAGAGGTAGAAAATCACTTTAATTATAATAATTCCAGATGGTCCTCTCAGTAACATGCATTTTCTTAGGTTTTCTCCCAACATGCTTGTAGTGAATTTTGGTCGATGGCTTAACAAAAGGTAGGTTTGAGATTTTCTTGAGAAATGTTTGTTTTGAGGTGATTGGTTTTTTCAGAAAGGTGTTAGTAGTTTATTTGTACAAGTATTTAGGCTTTGAGATTTGAGGTGGTTTAGTATTTGAGTTTGTTGGCTTAGAGGGTTGAGCTTGGTTAATTTAGATTGGTAGGGATTGTTTTTGTGGCTCTGAGTCATCTTGTCTTTTCTTTCTTCTCCTTTCTTCTCCTTTTTTCTTGTCATCACCTTTACTCTCATCCTTGCTGCCAGTTGCTCTTGAAGATTGACTTGGATTTGAGCCAGAAGGTTTTTTCTCATCATGCTTCTGCTCATCATCATCCTTGTCATCTTTTAAATAGAATTGTGTGGTTGGCAACATGATGTCAGCATTTATAAGATACCTTTCAAAAATCCTGATCATTTCTTCATCTTCAATTTTCTTGTCTTTTTGTATTTCAAAACAGATTAAAGAGTCATGATCAGCCTCATGTTCCCTCTCACACAGTTCTGGGGAACATTGAAGATTTTGTTTTCTTGGTCTGTGAGCAGATGTAGGACACCCCTTACTTGGATATAGATAAGCTTCAGGAAAAGAATTTGTTTGAGCCTTTTTGAGTTGATGAAGTAATTGGGTGTCCTCTTTGATGACCACATGTACCTTGTCAATCATAACATCCAGTTTAGATGCTCTTAAAGTTCTGAGATTTGGAAGAGAAACCTGGAGACATCTGTCCATACCAACATCATTTATATTCACAACAATTCTCTTCTCCAAGAAGTTATCAATTCTCACAACCACTGCCCTGATGGAGTTAATGTTCTTGGTCAATGCTCTTTTGTAGGTAATGTAGTTGTTTTGAAGAGACATCCTTAAGACTGCAAGAAGTTCATTAAACTCTTGATCTTGATTTGGTCCTTCTGCAGCCTTGATAAATCTATATTTTCCTAAATCTAGAAATGATTGAGCTTGTGAAGAACTTTGGCCAACCTGAATAGGCTCTTTTGATTTACCAGCATCCCTAGATTGTTGAATCCTAGCCTCAATCTCCCCCTTAGTCTTGGAAACAGACATGAGTAGGGGAGTTGGTATTTCTGGTCTTATAGTTTCAGGTAATGAGGGAAATGGTATGTTGAGCTTCCCCATGATGGCTCCCAAAGCAACCAAATTCTGCATTTGGAGATGCTTGTGAGAATCCACCAGGGTTTTGATGTCTGTATGTTGACTATGCACCAAAGATGTAAGAGCTTGTACTTGAGCACTTAGTGAGTCATTAGAAGATTGGAGAGAAGACACTTGCTGTTGAAGTTCTTGAACTTGCATGTGAGATGAGGATTGAGATGTGGATGAACTATAGGCCCCAAAAGTATCCTGCATATCCTTCTTAATTTCTTTCATGAGCAAGGTTGAAGGAGTGTATCTGCTTAAATGTATTTGATCCAGCTTTAGTCTTGAGTCATTGGAATTTGTAATGTAATTTTGAACTTGGTCATGCAGGGCTACAAATGAGGTTCTCAGATTCTTGACACTAGTTTCCACCCCACTTAGATCATATCTAGACATTTGATCAGCAAAGGTTGTGAATTTATTCTTGATCTCTGTCTGTGAGGGAAGGATTTGATCCATCTTTTCTCTAACCATCTTCATTATCTTGTCTTGATGCCCAGTGAGAGTAATCTGAAATGCTTTTCCAAAGTTATGAAAAGCTTTGATTTGAGCCTTGTATACCTCATTCACTGCATCATATAACTCCTGTGGGGTTAAGGATCTAGCATTGCTCCCCAAGATGGTTAGATATTCTTCCCTGAATTGGGCTAGTACAACATCCATTTGAATAGCAAACTCCTTATCCAGCCATTTGACACAGTTTACATCCTGACCAGCTTCATCAACTATTTTAGCTTGTTGTTCCTCAACATTTTTCTGGTAGGATAGCATAATGGCCTGGTAGTCTTGATTAGTCATGTTGGATGTGAGAAGCTGCTGTGATATTTGAGCAAGTCCACCAAGTTGGTCAACCATAAGATCAGCAATTGTGGAAGGTTGAGATGCAGCTTCTTAAAGCCGTTGAGATATGAGATGAGGTTCTTGTGGTTGAGAAGTGGAAGGTTGGTTGGATGGGTGAGAAGGAGATATGACAGAACCACCTGTGACAGAAGTCACAGTTTTACTCACAGATTGCTCTGTGGTTATGACAAGTTGTTGTTCTCCACTTCTGGTGGGAACCTCCAGTTGAATTGGGGGCAATTTGACTAGGTTACTGTCATGTGCACCAGTCTCAAACCCTTGTGCTTCTTACAAAGCACTATCACATGAATGTGATGATCTTACCTCTCCTTTAGAAGGGTCATTGGCAATTGTACTCCCAGCTTTAATTGTTAATGCAATTTCAGCTAGAGTTTTGAGGGGAGTTGTTTTATGACAGGAACCTCCAATTGAATTGGAGAGGATTTAGATAGCTCCCCCTCAGGAGTACTACCCTCAAACCTAACAACCTGTGAAGATTGATTTGCACATGAAGGTGCATTTGTGATCACCATGGGGTTTTCAGTAAAAATTTATAAATCCCCCATGTTTGTGATGGTGTCATCAAGGTCTACCCCAGCTAGTATCCTCTCACCATCTAAATTAGGTGTCTGGGTAGTGAGAAAGATTTCTTGAACCAAGGCACTTGAGTGAGATTGCACCTGAGAATCAGATTTAGGTGTTGTGTCAGAAGAAGAAATTTTAGAGATAAGATTTTGAATTTCAATATTGAGTGTTGGCAGCTCCCCCTGAATAGATAAGGGAGCTTCAAGAGATGTGCTCTCCTTGTATGTTCCATCCTTATTTCTCCTACCATACACTTGAATTTGTTCAAGTGATGGTTGTGTAGACTCTATAAAGGGTGCATTTGGGATAATGCTTTTTTCAACAGAGACATCCTTTTGAGAGGGTGCCTCTAGAATCTGTTTGTGCCTGCTTTCTCTTCTTTTTACTCACTTCACCCTTTTGAGAGGATGAAGTGGTTGGCTTCCTAGTAGTTATAGGTATAGAATAAAGAGTCTCAGCATTGGAAGGTCCCTGTTGGTGTTCGTGTATTTGTACTTCCACAGGTTTAGGGACCATTGTTGTACTAGATTGAACATTTGTCCTTATGTCAGGCATGGGGTAAGGATAAGTCCTAAATTTTTCCAACATAAATGGAGTTAATTTAAGACCCAATTGTACCTTATTATTTGTAAATAGTGATCCAAATAGAATTTTGAACACCTGCTTATAATTTCCTATTAATGATCTATCTACACAATCTATCATATGTATGTTATTTACTTTATAGTTTAAAGCAGACATAATGAATCTAGGAAGAAATATTTCCTTACCTCTTGATGTCAATGGAATTGTCAGCCTGGTGCTCAACTCCTCCAAGATGTAGTGGCCTACATTTATCTGTTTTTTTTGAGCCATTAAGTAGACCAGCTTCTGGGAAACACTTGAAATTTTGTCAAACCCTAACTTTCTGCAAGTGAAATCCCTTATCACTGAATCAAAAAGAAAGGACCATTCTCTCATCAAGTTCTTTTTGTTCATGCTTGACAGATTGATCTTCTCAGGATAGTCCATGAAGTCCATGAATTCATAAAGCTCATCCTGAGTTGGAGCCTCCACCAGCTTGTTAGTAGGTATTCCTAATGCCATGTTGACATCATTCTCAAAGATCTCCGCCTGTTGGCCCATGATTATACAATTTATCATAATTGATGCATCCTGGTTCTCATGCACAACTATTCTTGTTACTATTGTATTTCAGAAATCCCCTAGTACATCCAAGTAAGGCACAGGATTAGCCGTAAGAGCTCCCACAAAGTATGTTTCAGACAGAAACTTCACAAAGCTTTTGAAAGCTTCAAGAGCTTAATATGCATCCAAGAATGCAAGAAAGTTAGTCTCTTTTGGGATAAAGGGTACAATAGTGTTTGATGCCATTGAGAAGAGTATGAAGTTTAGTGGGTAAAAGAAATTAAAGAGAAAGAGTTCGAAATGAAAGAGAAATAGGTTTGGAATTGAAAATTATAGGTCACTTAGAGTTCTCGAAGGCATAAGTATGTGTGTGTCGAGATGTCTGGGTATTTATAGTAAAAGCAAATGACTTATCGAGAACTCAAATATAAACATTTGGAATTTGCTTATCGAGAAGTCATTTTGAAATAAGAATTACATATCGAGAAGTCATTTTAATTTACTCTTTTAGAGAACTAAAACTGACTTGTCGAGATGTCAAATAAATACTCAGTTTGTCTGAAATGGACTGAATTGATTTTAAATTATTTTTTTATTTGAATAAATCCAAATAAAATCAGAATACTTTTATCAAAAGTATTTTACTAAAATAATTTATTGAATTAAATTATTTCAGTTATGAGTTATTTATAAGTCTAAAATTATACTGGTAGAGAACTCTATGAGTTAACACTTATAGAAAACTCTACAATGACTTATCGATAAGTCATAATGAAGCTTATTGAGAAGTCCCTCGAGAAGTCAGAAAATTGACTTATCGAGAACTCACTCGAGAAGTCTTAAAATGACTTGTTGATAAGTCAATTTGACTTATCGAGAACTCAGTACTTTGAATACTTTTGATCACTAAAACTCTTCCTTGTGCTAATTTTACATATTGAAAATGTAAATCAACATTTAGACAGTTTTCTTATAATTGAAAAATTCCAAGCTAAATTTTGAATATTTGAAAAATAAATATGCAGAGATTTCTGAAATATTTATAATTCATATTTCAGTTAATTTCTAACTAATCAAATGAATTTTGATTTATCAGAAATTAATCTGCTGCAAAACATTAGCTGAGTTCTTGCCTTATGATGAATGAATTAAGCATTCCAATTTCACCTACAAGTCTAGTGAAAGTTGCTTCATCCAAAGGTTTAGTAAAAATGTCAGCTAATTATTTTTCTGTTGGAATAAAAATGAGCTCAATAATACCATTTGTAGCATGTTCTCTAGTAAAATGGTATCTTATATCAATGTGCTTTGTTTAAGAATGATTAATATGATTAGCTACAATAGATATAGCACTAGTATTGTCACACATAATTGGAATTTTGTGTAACACTAGACCATAGTCCATTAGCTGATTTCTAATCCAAAGCACCTGAGCACATCAACTTCCAGCAGCTATGTATTCAGCCTCAGCTGTGGAAGTTGACACAGATTGTTGTTTCTTGCTATACCAGGATACAAGTCTTTGTCCAAGAAACTGACAGCTTCCACTAGTACTCTTTATATCAACCATGCATCCAGCAAAATCTGCATATGTGTATCCAACAGCTTCAAAACCAGTTCCTATAGGATACCATAATCACAAGTTTGGAGTCCACTTCAAGTATCTAAAAATCCTATTCACAACCATCAAATATGATTCTTTTGTATTGGCTTGAAATCTTGCACATAGACATGTTGCAAATATGATGTCTGGTCTACTTGCAGTTAAGTAAATCAATGATCCAATCATTTCTCTACAGCTTGAGATATCTACACTCTTGCCCTTTTTATCCTCATCTAACTTTGTAGCTGTAGACATAGGTATAGATGCAGGTGAACAATCAACCATACCAAACTTTTTCAATAAATCTTTGACATACTTGAAGTCCAACTTTGGCTGATGAAGATTCCATCACTTATTTGGTTGACTTGAAGTCCAAGAAAGTAACTTAATTCCCCCATCATACTCATTTCATATTCACTCTGCATAAGCTTAGAGAATCTTTAACAAAGCTTTTTATTGGTAGAACCAAAGATAATATCATCTACATAGATCTGAACTAGGATCATATCATCACCATACTTCTTATAGAAGAGAGTCTTGTCAATAGTACCTCTAGTGAATCCATGCTTAATCAAAATTTCTGACAGTGTGTCATACCAAGCTCTAGGTGCTTGTTTTAGTCTATAGAGAGCCTTGAGTAATTTGTATACAAAATTTGGAAATTCTGGATCTTTAAAACCAGGTGGTTGTTGCACATAAACCTCTTCTTCCAACTCACCATTAAGAAATGCACTATTTACATCCATTTGATATACTTTGAAATTTGAATGTGTAGCAAATGCAAGAAAAATCCTTATTGCTTCAAGTCTTGCAACTGGATTAAAAGTTTCATCATAATATATTCCTTCTTCCTGTGAGTAGCCTTTTGCAACCAACCTTGCTTTGTTTCTAGTGATTATTCCATTTTTATCCATTTTATTCCTGAACACCCACTTTGTTCCAATTATACTTATGTTCTTTAGTACAGGAACCAGTTTTCAAACTTTATTTCTTTCAAACTGATTTAGCTCTTCTTGCATAGCAGATATCCAATCAGGATCAAGAAGGGCTTCCTCAGTTTTCTTTGGCTCAACTTGTGACAGAAAATATGTATGAATGCATTCATTTGCAGTTGCACTTCTAGTCCTCACTCCAGCAGTTGAATCACCAATAATTGCTTCTCTAGTGTGACTTCTATCCCACTTCCTTGTGTGAGTTTGTAAACTTGTGTTTTCTGCTTCTTCTCCATCACTGGCATTACTTCCAGAATTTTCTCTTCTTTCTTCCTGTGAGTTTGTGCTATCAAATTCAGGTGTTTGAAATAAGCTTCCATTTTCATGATTCACTCGTTCAGTAGACTCTTCATCAATTCTGTGATTTGTGTTGATTTCAGCTTCATCATCAGAATCACTATCAATGTTGAGATTTTCAAACTTTAGGGCTTCAACTTCATTTTCATCAAGGCATTCTAAGCATGGATATTATCATCATCAAAAGTAACAGCTGTGCTTTCCATGATCTTCTTTTGTTCAATCACATAGACGTTGTATGCAGTTCTTTCCAAAGAATATCCCAGAAAAATTGCCTCAAAGACTTTGGAGTCAAATTTTCCTACATATTCTGAGTTGTCCTTCAACACATAGCACTTAATTTCAAACACATGAAGATGTTTTACAGTAGGCTTTCTTTTAGACAAGATTGATTAGGGTGACTTGCCAAGATTCTTGTTAATGAGATATTTATTTTAAGTATAGCATGCAGTGTTCATAGCTTCTTCCCAGAAACTAGTTGGCAATTTTACATCTTGCAGTATTGTTCTAGCAGCCCCTACTAGTGTTTTATTCTTTCTCTCAACTACCCCATTTTACTGAGGTCTAGCAGTTGAGAACTCTTGAACAATGCCATTTTCTTTACAGAATTCAGTTAAGATTGCATTCCTGAATTTTGTTCCATTGTCACTCCTCAATCTTTTCACACAATTCTGATATTCATCCTGCTTCTCAATCTTCTTAATTTTCTCAATTATGATGTGTAGAGTTTCATCTTTAGAGTGCATAAATTCTACCCATGTGTACCTTGAGTAGTCATCCACCATCATAAGTGCATATCTTTTTCTTGAAATTGACTGGACATTAACTGGTCCAAACAAATACATGTGACTAAGTTGCAAAGGTGCACTTATATAATTCACAGTTTTACTTTTGTGTCTTGATCTTTTCATTTTTCCTTTTTGACAAGCATCACAGACTTCATCTTGAGCAAACTCAAGATTAGGCATGTCTCTCGCTAACTCCTTTTTTACTAGAGTATTGATTGCTTTAAAATTCAAGTGAGATGGCTTCTTATGCCATAGCTTGCTTGGTTCTACAAATGTCTTGGTGTAGAAGCAACAAATTTCATTCTCATTTGTTGAGTCCAAGTCTACAACAAATAAGCTTCCTTTCCTTGATCCTTTTAGAGCAACTTCACCAGTTTTCTTGCTGATAAAAGTGCATTCTTCTTTGTTAAATAAAACCTTGAAACTCTTGTCACTGAGAAGATTCACTTCAAGACCAGCTACCGGTGCAACATCTTCAATGAAAATATTTACAGAAATCAATTTTCCATATCCCATAGTGAAACCTTTGTTGTTGTCTCCAAAAGTCACTAATGGGTCAGCCCTCTCCTCAAACTGTGATAGCAGGGCCATATCACCTGTCATATATCTTGAGCATCCACTTTCTATGATCCATATGATTTTCTTCTTTTTTCCCTGCACACAATGAGTTTAAGTGTGTTTAGCAACCCAAGCAGTGTTGGGTACTTTCTTCTTGTTAACAGATTTGATAGAGGTAGAGTTTGATGATTCAGAAAGAATAGAGTTCATTGAATGACATGCATTGTACTTTTTAGCTGAGGACTCAATATTGATCTCCTTAAGATCAACTCCCAGCTTGTGGCAACTTGTCATTACTTTCATGTTGCAAGGTATGCAATCAAACTTATCACAAAATGAGTAGGGATCTTCAGTTTTTGCTTCATTGTACTTGCGTGCTCCCACTCCTGGCTTACTAATAACCTTTTTACAAAGGTGAGTTAGATGATTCACAGAGCCACATTTTTTACATTGTTTTCTTGGAGCATCTGCAACATAAGCAACATTGTTGCTCTTGTTTATCCCAATCTTTCCATTTCTATTCTTCTTCCTCTTTCTTGCATCTTCAGTGTTCATTTTCTTGACAGGTGTTTTGGAATCTTGGTTGACCATGGGCTTCTTTTCAGCTTTGGATATTGGAGTGTTTCTACATTTTTCTTTTCATTGTCTTCATCAGCAATTTCTTGCTTTATGATCAACTCTTCTTCACTGAAATCTACTTCACATGCTTTGAACATAGGTGAACCAAACTTTTTCAGCATATCTGGAATATCTTCATTTTATGTTGCTTTTCCTTTACCACATATTGTTAGGGCTAGAACACGCGCTAATATATTCACGCAAGTATACGCGATCACAAATAATATAGAATAAATTCTAGTTCGTTCCCACAGGGATAGGTTTAGGTTAATTTCAATCAATGTATTTATACAACACTAGTATGGTTATTATCCAATGCTAAGACGAATAACAATTTAAGGTTGTTTATACTACACTTAACTAAGAGATTATACTAAAGAACATAAACTAAGAGATTAAAGAGAGTTGAACAATATATGGCACAAACATGGGATTATAAATTCATTAAATACTTCATTTATAGCCTTTTCGTTATTAACCTTAGCATGCAATGGTGATGACATTAATCAGATAACACGAAACTGATAAACGCCAACTTTCGTTGTACGAATACCATACTACCAGACATCCACAAAAGAGATAGAAGCTGAATAGACACCAATTATATTGAGACCCTATATGTCTATAAAATTTGACAACATAACGGTTTAATGCACAAGTCATCTCTCGTGATTACATAGGGCAAGTAAGATGGTTAAAATTACCTACAAACTATGCATATCACATACATGAACCTACGCTAGCATGGCAAGTTCTAAATCCTTAAATTCACTTTCGCTTGATTAAAGACTAACATACTATCTTATAAGTTCGCGACGCTCATAAGATGAATAAGCACAACCAAAACTAGGTTATCATACAATCACCACACACTAAGGCATCGAAACGAATTAACTAAAGATATCCATAAATAAATCCTTTAGAATCCCACGATAACGATTAGCCATAATCGGACTCATCATCAACGTGGGTTTCGATGAAAGTATGGTATAATAAACATAGTCTTTATACTTAATAAAACCAAGAACAAAACAAGAGTATAGGTTCACGGATAAGAAAACTAGCATCCAAAGTTACAACTTAAAACAAAGAATCACAAGAATAAACTAGATCTTCTTCCCTTGGTTGATTTGTGCTCTACTGTCTTCTTACGCCTTCTCCTTAAGCTCTGGTATGTCTTTTTATGAAAAACGAGCATAAGTTATGTATATATTGAAGGAATTTACGGATGAGCGGAAGCGTGAAATAACATTTATTCCGTAAAAACCATATACCGCACATATAGAAAAATGTATAAAAGGGAAAAACTGAGGAATCGAAATCATACCTCGTGAATCGAAGCTTTATAAAAATGGAGTGCTAGTAGTTGCTCCTCAATGTGTGAAGCACTCTACCGGTATCCACCAAGAACGATCCTCTTCGATGAACCTTTTTATAAAACTGAGCTTTTATAAAATGGAGTTTTTGGGAGAGAGAGAGAGAGAGGAAGAAGATGGAGGCTAGGGTTTTCACAAAACCAAAATTCTGTGTGTTAAGATGAATGAGCCATCCATCTCATTCTATTTATAGGGCTCTCCTAGGGTTTTATAATATATCTTTATATATATTAACCCCCACATTTTATCTTCAATAAAATGCTTTAATAATAATTAAAACTATTTTAATCATTATTTCGTTTCTTAACTATTTAGAAAATAATTCTCTCTCTCATTATTTCATCAAAGAAAATATTCTTTTATGGTGTGACCCTGTAGGTTCAATATTATGCCGGTAGTAGAAATAAATAATAATAAACTTTTATTAATTATTTATATGAATATTAAAATTAAAATTCACTAAATATAATTAACTGATTAATTATATTTATTCTACATCGTGAGTGATGCTTCTCAACATATCGCGACTATCCAGATAATATGAATTCACTGCTTAGAATACCAAGAACCTGTCAGTGAATAGTTACCGTACAATGAATTCCTTCTACCCTTATAATATCCCGATTAAATACAAGGCATGGATCTTGTGTCAAGCCTATCAAATTTAATCATATGATTTCTTATTCATAATGCAAAGTTCATATTAATGCAAATTAGAAACTCCTTTCTAATTTCATACACTCTGGCCAGAGATTCCAGAACTCGCATACTAAGAATAATATAGGATATTCTCTTCCTATACTGGAAGGGGTAGATCCTCTATTGACGTTAACTATCTCTATACACAAATCCCTATGCCCAGAATAGACCTAATGGATGTCCTTGAGACTAAGGACTAAACCAAAGCACAATTCATTATATATAAGATACCTTTAACGATCTCAAGTCTAAGGACACTTGTACAACTATCACTCAATGAATAACTATTGACACGTGAGTAATCTCCATTAGTTGTTCAACTTATCGAGTCATGTTCAGTAAACTTATTCCCTAATAAGCACCTACATACCGGCTATAGTGTCACCACACAAATGCCTATGAGAACAGACATCCTCCTGAAGGGAGCAAGCATAGTATGTACCAATCTTTGCGGATCCACTAACATCCGATTAGTTATCCTATGATCAGGAACTGTTTAAGTCCAGAGTTGTCATCTTCTAGATCTCATTATTATAATCTCATTATAATTCTAGAACCTTTACTCTAAACTATGGAACATCTTATTTAATACACTTTAAATAGATAAAGCCCATAAAAATATAACAAGTCTTTTATTAATTCAAAATGAAATCAAATAGGAATACAAGAAAGTTCTTCCTAACTCATCATACATGATTGGATTTAGAACAAACACTTTCAATCTCCCACTTGAACTAAAGCCAATCACCCTGGTATCTAATACCCATCTTCTCTTTATGACGATCAAACTGAATCTGAGACAATGACTTTGTGAGTGGGTCTGCTACGTTGTTATGTGTGTCAAATCTCTCAATCTTGACATCTCCTCTTTCAATGATTTCCCTAATCAAATGAAAGCGTCGCAAAATATGTTTGGAATTTTTATGAGACCTAGGTTCCTTGGCTTGTGTTATTGCTGCGTTGTTATCACAATACAACACAATAGGCTCCTCAATGCTAGAAACAACTCCCAACTCAGAAACAAATTTCCTCATCCAAACGGCTTCTTTTGCAGCCTCACTTGCAGCTATATTATCTGCTTCCGCTGTGGAGTCAGCCGTTGTAGACTGTTTGGAACTCTTCCAACTAATCGCACCACCGTTCAGAGTAAACACGTACCCTGACATGGATTTGCTATCATCACTTTATGATTGAAAACTAGAGTCAGTATAACCCTCTATTTTCAACTCAGATCTGCCACCAAAAACAAGAAAAATATCCTTAGTCCTTCGCAAGTACTTAAGGATGTTCTTCACTGCTTTCCAGTGGTCTTCACCTGGATTGGACTGATATCTGCTCGTCACACTGATTGAATAAGCAACATCAGGCCTAGTACATAACATCGCGTACATGATAGATCCTATTGCTGAAGCATAAGGAATCTTACTCATACGCTCTCTTTCCTCAGGTGTCTTAGGAGACATCTTTTCGGAAAGGGACACTCCATGGCTCATCGGTATGAGACCTCTTTTGGAGTTTTCCATGCTAAACCTTTTAAGCACTTTCTGGATGTATGTACCCTGGGTAAGACCTATCATTCTTCTAGATCTATCTCTATAGATCTTCATACCGAGAATGTAGGATGCTTCTCCCAAGTACTTCATAGTGAAGTTCTTCGATAGCCACACTTTGACTGATTGGAGCATCGGTATATCATTTCCTATAAGAAGTATGTCATCCACATACAATACAAGAAATGTTACCGCGCTCCCACTAACCTTCTTATAGACACATGGTTCATCTATGTTTTTGATAAAACCAAACTCTTTGATTGTCTCATCAAAATGGATGTTCCATCTACGAGAAGCTTGCTTTAAACCATATATGGTTCGCAGCAGCTTACACACTAGGTGTTCATTTCCCTTAGAAAGAAAACCCTTTGGCTGTGTCATATACACTTCCTCTTCAAGTTTCCCATTGAGGAAGGCCGTTTTCACGTCCATTTTCCAGATCTCATAGTCGTAGTAAGCAGCAATCGCAAGCAAAATCCGAATTCATTTTAACAGGGCTACAGGCGAAAAAGTTTCATCAAAGTTAATCCCTTGTCTTTGCCTGAATCCTTTTGCCACGAGCCTGGCCTTATAGGTCTCTACCTGGCCATCTGCTCCAATCTTTCTTTTGTATACTCATTTGCACTCAATAGGCTTCACACCCCCAGGTGCTTCAACCAAAGTCCATAGTTGGTTGGTATACATAGATTCCATTTCGGATTTCATGGCACTTTGCCATTTCTCTGAGTCAACACTACTCATAGCCTCATTATAGGTCATAGGGTCATCATCATCAATGATTGACAACTCATTGTCATTCTCAATTACAAGGCCATAATACCTCTCAGGTTGGAGAGACACTCTCCCTGACCTACGAATGGGTTGTTCCACAGAAGGTTGTTTAGTCTGAACAGGTGTTTCCACTTGATTCGTAGTAGTTTGTGCTTCTTGAACTTCATCAAGTTCAATTTTGCTCCCACTGTTTCCTTCAAGGATAAACTGCTTTTCCAAGAAGGTAGCATGTCTGGAGACAAACACCCTATGATCGGTGTAAAAGTAATACCCTAAAGTCTCTTTAGGATATCCCACAAAACTACATTTTACGGATCGAGATTCCAGCTTATCTGGGTCAACTTTCTTGACATAAGCTGGACATCCCCAAATCTTAACATGTTTAAGACTCGATTTCCTTTCTTTCCATATCTCATATGAAGTTTTAGGGACAGATTTGGAAGGCACCTTATTCAGTAAATATGCTGAGGTTTCCAATGCATAACCCCACAGGAATACTGGAAGATTCGCATAGCTCATCATGGACCGAACCATGTTTAACAAAGTTCGATTTCTCCTTTCAGATACCCCATTCAACTGTGGAGTATATGGAGGAGTCCACTGGGAGACTATACCATTTTCTTTGAGATAATCTAGAAACTCTCCATTCAAGTATTCACCACCTCGATCTGATCGAAGAGTTATAATACTATGTTTGGTTTGTTTCTCCACTTCATGCTTATATTCTTTGAACTTTTCAAAGGCTTCAGACTTGTGTTTCATCAAATACATATATCCGAATCTAGATCGATCATCTATGAAAGTAATGAAGTATGAAAATCCACCCATGGCTTGCGTAGACATTGGTCCACATACATCTGTGTGTACCAATCCTAGCAAATCTGCAGCCCTCTCTTCATGTCCACTAAATGGAGATTTGGTCATTTTACCCAATAGACAAGACTCGCATGTAGGATATGATTCAAAATCAAAAGGGTCAAGTAACCATTCCTTATTCAATGTCCGCAGTCTATTTTCACTAATATGACCAAGTCTGCAGTGCCACAAAAAGTGATATTTTCATCATCCCTTTTTCTTTTATTAGTATGTTCAATTTATAGTAAATCATGTCTACGTCACATACATACAAACCATTATTTAAAATACCACTTCCATAAAGAACGTTATTTCTAAGAATTGAACATTTATTATTCTGAATAACAAACAAAAATCTATCCAAGTCTAACATGGGAATAGAAATAATATTCCTCACAATCGAAGGAACAAAATAACAATTATTTAAAACAATAGTCTTGCCCGTAGGCATATATAAATGAAATGATCCTACAGCTTCAGCAGCAACTCTTGCTCCATTTCCCATCCGTAGAATCACCTCCTCTTCCTCAAGAGTCCTACTTCTCCTTAGTCCCTGCAACGAATTGCAAATATGAGAACCACATGCGGTATCTAATACCCAAGTAGAAATTTGATTTAATGACATATTCACTTCAATCATGAATATACCTGAAGCAGAAGTGGTAGTCTCACTACCCTTCTTCTTCTTCAATTCTGCAAGGTAAACCTTGCAGTTCCTCTTCCAGTGCCCCACCTTGTTACAGTGAAAGCAAACAGCTTTGCTCTTGGGGTCTTCAGCTTTTGGTGGAACAGGCTTTTTTTCACCTACTTTCTTCTTCTTGAAAGGGTTCTTCTTCCTTTTCTTAGGATTGGAACCTTCACCAATTAGAAGAACAGAGCTCTTCTTAGGGGGAAAATTCGATTCCGCAGTCTTCAACATGTTGTGGAGTTCATCCAGGCTGACATCCAGCTTATTCATGTGAAAGTTCACAACAAACTGCGAAAACGAACCCGGAAGTGATTGCAAGACCAAGTCTTGGCTCAGCTCCCCATCCATGGCAAAACCAAGTTGTCCAAGACGTTCAATTAAATTGATCATCTTAAGTACATGGTTATTCACGGATGATCCCTCAGACATCCTACAACCGAACAGCTCCTTCGATATCTCATATCGAGCTGTCCTCCCTGCCACATCATACAACTCTTGTAGATGAATAAGGATAGTGTGAGCATCCATATGCTCATGCTGCTTCTGTAGCTCAATGTTCATGGAAGCTAGCATGATGCATTGAGCAATATTTGCATCATCTATCCACTTACGATACACAACATGTTCATCATTATGTGCATCGTTAGCAGGTTCAGTAGGCTTAGGTGAGTCAAGCACATATTCCAGCTTCTCCACCCTGAGAACAATTCTCAAGTTTTGAAGCCAGTCAGCAAAATTAGGACCAGTCAACTTGTGAGCATCTAGTATACTCCGGAGTGATAGTGCAGAAGACATAACTAATATAGTAAATCTGTAAATGATAAACACATAACAACACTTAGCAAATATTCAATTTTATTTCAAAACACTATATGAATTGGGTCTTTATTTATAAGTGGCTCCCACTAGTTTATCTAATTTATACACCCCCTAAGTGAAAATTAGGCATTCATAATGCTAGTGGGAATAGGGATCCTACATTCCATTACACAACCTCGGCTGTAGCACGAAACGTCATGTGATGTTCAATAGGCAGACAACTCTTGTCAATTACATCTTATGTTATTCCCTAATATAATTTTAGCCTCTTGAATAATTGAGTCACGGCTGTAGCACGACAAACTCAATATTCTAAGTCAAGTCTAACCCAACATTTCGTACAATTGAATCAGTCTCCAACGGCCCACGGCTGTAGCACGTAACGACCTTTAGATTCTAATTCAATGTACACATCTCTATGTAATAGACAAGTATTTCTTATTTCGAAATCAAAACCCTCGGCTGTAGCACGAAACGACAATGATTTAAAAATAAGAACCAATTTCTATCATGTTGGAAGGCTATGACCGACACAAGCCCGTTGTGTCATTGGCCAATTACTACTTGATATTATTTAATTTTAGAGGGATTATATTACGTTACAATCATAATCATATTATAAAGAGATTCTTCCTTTTAAATTAAATATTTCAAATCAATAATCGATAATCAGATGATTCCCAGATCAGGTGGAGCATTGTCAAGAGTCGTCACTTAATAACCCTTTCTTACAGATAGAAATCTGTTGTTGACAGAATCATCCTTTCTCTCAAAATTGAAAATTCATATTTAATTACGTGTTTCATAAACACAAGAATCTCATGATTGTATTCATAATATTATTGTCAAGGCAAGAAATGATTCCTATTCTAGATTTTCTAGAGCACACCTTATATTGATTTAAGTTCACCTAAATCTATCATCGCATGGTAAACACAGGCATATATCTCATATATAAAAATAAATAAACAAGTAAGCATGCAAGTAATATCATGTCACACATTGATATAATGATGTATGGATTTATTATAGCATTTAAAAGCAATTAAAACAATTAAAACATGCTTTAAAACACTTTCGGGAATATAAACAGTTCAAAACTTTTATATAAAAAATATTTGACCACTCCATTAGATCCGTCTCGGAAAAACGAATCCAACGATATATTGCACGCCCAAAACGGAGTTACGAAACTCCCAAAAAATCAAATTTAATGTAGACATACGGGCTGTAACGCATGTACGTAATGCGTTACAACACTGTTGAGCCATTTACGCGTGTAACGCATTCCGTAAATGCGCAACAGTGTGTAACGCATTCACGGAATGCGTAACACACCCCTTCCCCGCGTGCAGCGCACGCGCCTCGCACAGCCACAGCAGGTTTTTTTTTCTGTTTCTTCCCTGCCGTTGCCTGTTTGTCTTTCTGCTGTTACAAACAAAAAGTAACCCCTTTTTTCTTTTACTCCCTTCCTTAATAACTCTTTATTAATTTATTATTTTAATTTTATTATTAATAAATTATTAGTATTTAATTAATACATTAATAAAAATCAAAATAATATGATTTCTTAAATCAGGCAGTAGCAGAAAATTATCAAATCAGCCATGGGTCCTTGTGCAAATTTTAATCATAATTATTCAAATGCATAATTATTTCATGAATTTTAATTAAAACAATTTTTAAAAATTCATAACAAATAATCTACACATCATAAAATTATGAAAAAAATACCTAGATGATCTACAACACTTGTAGAACCCAGATCAGTAGTCAAAATCTCATGAAAAAAATTATTTCGAATTAATTCATAATTAAATCCAAATAAACTTGCAAAAATCATAACAAATCCATACATGCATTAAAAAATCTGAATTTTTTTTATATGAATCTCTATATGCAGAACCTGGCTCTGATGCCAATGAAGGAATTTACCGATGAGCGGAAGCGTGAAATAACATTTATTCCGTAAAAACCATATACCGCACATATAGAAAAACGTATAAAAGGGAAAAACTGAGGAATCGAAATCATACCTCGTGAATCGAAGCTTTATAAAAATGGAGTGCTAGCAGTTGCTCCTCAATGTGTGAAGCACTCTACTGGTATCCACCAAGAACGATCCTTTTCGATGAACCTTTTTATAAAACTGAGCTTTTATAAAATGGAGTTTTGGGAGAGAGAGAGAGAGAGGAAGAAGATGGAGGCTAGGGTTTTCACAAAACCAAAATTGTGTGTGTTAAGATGAATGAGCCATTGTTAGGTCACACTATCACTGTAGAGGGGGTGAATACAGTGTTTATTACAATCAAATCGAACTTCAAGAACTTAAGTAACAAAAAACAAACTTTATTGAAATAATAAACTCTGTTACAATCTGGAACTGTTATCTCTCAGTGATGAACAAAATATCACGAGAGCTGCTAGGGTTAAGTTAATAATATTCTCGATAATAATAACACTTATAGTGTAAACCCTATGTCTGTGTTTATATATTACACAGTTACAAGATAATCGCTAATTGATATGGAATATAATTCTGCTTCCTAATATATATCAATCAGATATCTTTTCTTCCAAGTATTCCATTCTTTATGGAATTCCTTCTTCATGCATATCTCTTCTTATGTTTATCTTGATCTTCTTAACTTTAATCAGCTGTTGTCCTTATCTGATCGTCCTTCAGCACTTAAGTTCTGATATCTATCTCCTGATGCTTATCTCCTGATAACATAAGTACTGATATCTCTTAAGTCCTGATGTCCAGTATAAGTACTGATCAGTTAAGTACTGATTTGTCCTGTTCAAATAAGATCTGAAATCTAAACATAAAACATATTAGCCATGACATTATCAAATATATCTAACAATCTCCCCCAACTTGTAAATTAGCAAAATATACAAGTTTAACAGATATTTGATGATGTCAAAAACATTAAGTACAAATGCATGAGAATTAGACAAGATAACTAGAACTTACAGTCCTTAAAGCTTTTACCAATTCAACTTCTGATAACAACTTTAGTCTGTATACACATCAGAATTTAAGTAGTTGTAGATCTTCGACTTGGCTTCATCATTTTCTGATCTCTCTGATGTCAGGAGTTGTTCTGAGATAATTCTTCAACAAACATTTCTCAGCATATCTGAGTTCATCAATCATTCTCCGTTTGACATCTTTAAGCTCTGCAGTATCTTCACCAGTTTGAAAGATTGCAGCTCTGATATCATTGATCTTTGCTTTTCTCAACTCCTGATCTAGTCTTATGACATAAGCTTTGTCAGACTCTAGATTGAATTCAAGTCCCTTAATACCAAGATATGTTCTGATCTGTGCAGTATTAGGCTTCATATCAACAATATCACCATTGTGATCTCTGTACTTTGGAACATATATGCTGTCAGACTTAACAGAATAAAGCCTTTTCTGTCTCTGAATCTGTTCTTTTAAGTAGTTTGCAGCAGTCCCTGTCAATCTGTCATCCACTTGAAGTAAGAATAATACATGCTCCAATTCTTCAAAATACTTCAATGGAATGGCATTTTGTCTTATATGATATACCCTACCATCTGTCATGAAATACAACAAGATGTGTTCCTTCAAGTAGGTATGGTAAACCATTTGTACAGATTCCAGTTGATTCAATCTTTCAGGAGTTGCTCCAATACCTGGTTCACTCAAGGAAGTTGGATCATTGGTAGTGTTGTGTACTCTTCTTTCATCAGCACTTCCCAATCCAGTTTTATCTCTTGCTTCCTTTCCAGTAACTACTCTAGCTTCAAAATGACTTGCAGTAGTCTTCAAAGATTGAGTTTGTTTTGCCTTAGTGAATCCTGGTAGGAGTGTTTTTGATCTTCCTTCTGATATCAAGTTAACTTGAGCTGTGTCAGAGGTTACTTGCTTCTTTTGAATATCAGAACTTTTAATCTCTTGACTCTGAACAACTTGAGCCATGTCAGAGGTTGTTTTAAGAACTTTTCTTGAAGTCAGAGCAAGATTATCTTTGTCATCAGTAATTTCTTCATCTTCAGGAGGTACATAACCTTTAACAGGTTCACCAACCTTTTCTTTACCCTTGGATCTTGGATCTATCTTTGGTTGTGATTTAGCAAATGTTGCTTCAGTTTGTGCCTTTTCTTTAATCACAATGCCTTTAAGTTTTGGAAGTGACTTTTTACCAGAAGCTTCAGATTTAGATGTGGCTTTCTTTGATTTAAGTCTAGCTTCTTCTTCCTTTAAACTTTCCAAGTCCATTCCTGGATTTTCTTGAAGAAATAACTGTCTTGACATTTCTTCATCAAGATCTAGAAGTTCATCATAATTTATTCTTTTACCAGTATCAGAACTTATTCTCTTCCCAGTATCAGAACTTATCCTGTGACTTGCAATTTCAGCATTTCTTGATGAGAATCTTTTACCTTGACTATGACCTCCACCCATTCCAGAGTTTCCTTGGTCATCTTTTTCATCATCCTTTCCTTGCAGTGTCTTGTCATCCTTGCATTTGGACTTAATTACTTTCTCCCCCTTTTTGGCATCAGCAGGAAGTAGAAGAGAGATAAGCAATTCCACTGAAGATTGGATTTCAGTCAATTGTGATTGCTGAGAATCTTGATTTTGCAGAATTTGATCAATCTGTGCTTGTTGACGATCTTGAGTCTTCTCAATATAAGCAATCCTGTCAATAGAAGGTTGAAAGAACTTGTTCTTATCAAGTTTCCAAACTTGTTCCTGCTTGATAAAGTTCTCCTGAATCTTGTGTATTTCTGCATGAGTGGTTGAATGAAGACCTTGTTGTTTAGTACTCAATGCAGTGACACGAAGCTGGGTTTTGAAATCATCAGAATTTAACATTTCATCTGATATAATAGCAGTGTGAGTAGCAATGGAGGCGTCAGCATCCTCTAATTGCTGATCTGATGCTAAGTTCTGATCAACAGCCATATCCTGATGCTCACCTAAAGTCTGATCATCAGTGTCTAGATGCAGAGAAGGTGACTTAGATAATTCCGGAGTTTGAATAGCATCAGGAACAGGTGTTGGCAAAAGATTTGTTGCTGTTGGAGCTTCGAAGAAAATTACTCCAGGCACAACTAAGTGTTGATCAGCATTATCAGCACTTGTGCCTTGATTACCAAGAAACACAGATGGGAAATTAGCCTTGTCAGATACAGTTTCCTGAGATGGAGTAGATGGAAAAGAAGTAACTGGATCAAATTCTTTATCTTGTGAGATCAGAGATTCCTGATCCCCTTCCTTAGCTGCTTCCTCCTCATCATCTGAAACTGGCCTTTGTGCCCTCTGTTTCTTGTATTTCTTGTTTGATTTGGATTCTTTTGGAGTTTCAGGAACAGTCATTCGTCTAAGCCTTTTGAGAAGCTTAGAACCCCTAATATCAGAATCCTTCTGAGAAGTTGCTTTCTCAGCTTCATTTACCACAGGTTCTGAAGAAAGAATCTGTTTCTCAGAATCTGATTCATCTCTCAAAGTAATCCTCCTCTTCTTCTGAGGTGTTTGAGAAACAGTCTTTGTTCTCTTTGACTTAGAAGATGTAGGCTTCACATAGGACTTGAGATATGTTCTGAGAGATGGTTGAGAGGTTTGAGGTGGCTGAGTAGAGGTGGTAGGTGCTGATGAACCAGGTTCTGATGTTTGAACATCAGGATAAAGTGCAGTGTACTTCACAGGATCATAGGTGATTAAGGCTTGTTTGACAGATAAAGGTATTAAGAGGGGTCTTAACACGGCCTTTTTATTATCAGAAGATAATAAATCAGTAAAAGCTCTCTTAGCTATTCTGAAAGATGGAATTAGATCACCAAAATTTTGGGGCTGATTACAACAAAAACTATAAATAAGCTGACAAAATCTTGCAAAATATACAGTATTGCGATCTTCTGTCATCCTATCCCCAATAAAACCTAAGACTGCTCGTGCATAATCAAAATCAGTGTGATTTAGAAGTGCATACCCGATTTGTTGGCTGAATATGGGAATTGCATCAAAATTTGAACATTTGTTGGCGAAAGCTTTGGTAATGCAATCAAAGAAGAAACTCCATTCCCTCCTTATGAAAGATCTCTTCAACTGTCCAAGCTTGGTCAATGTTCCTTCATATCCCAGACTAACCATCATGTGTTGAAGAACTGAGTCATCAACAGTAGAATAAACACAGTCGTCAGGTAGTTGTAATGCCTGTCTAACTGTAGACAAAGTCACAACATACTCATCTTCCCCTGATGAAAATATTATACTTGGGGACCCTTGAGCACCACCATTGTCATATACTCCACTCCTCCAAAACTCCAGTACTTGAACTCCAGAAATGGATGTAGGCTCAGTTAGAGCAAACCCAATATCAGAACTAGTGAGAAAGTCCTGAATGAAATGAAGTTCAGAGGGTGCCTCTGTAGTGTTGAGTATCGCAGAGAAGTTATTAGGAACAAACTTTGCTCCATCAAAGAGAATGTCCTTGGGTGCCATTATGTTTGGAAAGAAATCGGTAACCTGTAATGTGTTTGAGAAAATGCCTCTTAAAAGAAAATCGTCAGTAGATGAGAGAGTTGAAAAGTAAAGAGAGAGATAAAATATAAAGGTAAATAAAAGATTTGACAATCTTTGCTCTCTTTTACTTATACACAAAAAGTAACCGTTGAGGACACATGGCAGACATGCATTTAAAAGTAGTGGTAAATACCTTGACAACTGTTATACATAGATAAGGCAAAAAGTAATGGGCACGGTAAATAAGGAATAGTTACCACCCACTTGCAGTTTTTCAAGGAAAAACCGTTCCACTTACCTAGATTCCATTAATCAAGGTGAATCAGTTTAATTTAAAATTGAAACCGGTCCCACTAATTCAAATATTTTACTCTGCAATATCAATATTCTGAAAAAAAAACTGTGTGTGAGAATGAGTAATATCAATCAGTTAAGTAAGTACTGATAAAACATTATCAGAACTTAAAGTCAGACACAATTTATATGATCATCAGAATATTTATCAGGATTTATCAATGCGTATCAAAATTTCTCAGAGACAAGATCATAAGACAAAAACAAATTCCATTAATATATCAAAATAATACATTGATGAAATTGAAATTACATCAGAACTTTTACAATCTTGTCCTAAGCTTCTAAATCTAACATCAACAGCCTTAGTCCTAGCTAAGAAGCCTGACAAAGCTGAGGATGAAGAAGAACAGGAAGAAGACGAGATTAAGTCATCTTCCTCTTCCTATCTTCGACAAACAAGATAGCGAGTCGAATGATTCGCTCTTGCTGATGGATAGCTTCCCGCCTTTCCTCCTCCAATCGATCAAGATGAAGCTGGTAGTCCATCTCGAAGAACAGAAGTCGGTTCAGCACCGCCTGTGGGACAGAGCCCCATATCTCTTCAGGAATGGCAGTTACATGCCACTCCTGCTGCCAGTCGGTGCAGCTTAGCTCCATATGAAAATTTTGGTAATTCAAAAACATGTTGAATCGGACCATGATGTTTTTGAAAAAGAATATGAAGTTAAGATTGTGAGAAAAATTGATGAAAAGGCTAATGTGAAGTGGCTATTTATATAGGCAAGAGAATGCCAAGAGACGCGAAGATATTTAATGCTGACAGATAGAGTTAAGTCTACCTCGTCTCCCTAGACTTGAAAAAGAATAACAGTCATTTGAAAAGGAACGTGCACATGTAACAAGAGTGAACTGTTCAAGGACGAGTGCCATTAGTCCTAACCATAGACTATTAATCTTCCACTTCATCATATTCTAAATTAATCTGAGATTGTTACCAAATTTTACTCACAGATAAGTCAAGTAAAGGGTTAGACTGAAAAATCAGAACTTAGACCTATACCAGAACTTAACAGTCATCAGAACATAATGTCTTAACTCGAACAAGGAACATCTATCTTAGTAAGTTTTCATACAAGTTCTGAGTTATAGTCTTCAGAACTTAATCAGCAGAACATATAACTAGAACGTGTCCTCAGAATTTGTGCAAGGTGACACAGTGACTGTTTGTCTAAAAGAACATAGACCACCACAAAAATTTCATCATTCATATGGAGTGATTTGTGTGTGCATTAAGCTAAATTACTAATAAAGAGTAAAGTCTGATTTACTTCAGTACATCTTAAATATAAGTCATAATTAAAATTTTGCTAAAGAGCTGTCATTATCCTGAAACCTACTGATAAATGAGTTCATGCATGAGTCCACCTCAACTGTTTTTGTGCTAATTTTATGCATCTTTTTAAATTCTATTTTACAGTGGCTTCTCAGTGTAAGTGAGTTACGACTGCTTATCAGAATTTATGCTATTATCAGAGTATTTCTCCAGTAATCATAGAGTGTGAAAAGTCACCAAGAAAATATTTTGCTTTTCTAATGCATATTTACTTAATACCAGCTATGCACTTGGGTCTTCCCATTCACATTTTTACTCTAGATCTCAAAGGAGTACCTGATATTATTCTTTGATTCTTTTTCTTTTTCTTTTGATAAGTGAGGTTTATCAGCACTTAGTACATTCAGCAGTTTTACTAGAATCAGAACTTAAACAGATGAGTAGCATTATTCTAATTTGGGACTTAGTAATAAGATGAATAAAGTAAACTAAACAAAGCTCAAGTATCAGAATTTGCTTGTGTCATAAGATTTCCACAGAAATAATTACTTCTTTCATGGGATCATTTGTTTATTGAAGACTAGTAGGTCAGTATCTAGCACAATTATCCTCATAGGATTGAATGATTACTTAAACAGATATATCACTTATTAGAGTTAAGAGATATATATCAGACAACAGTCAGTACTTAAAAACATTTATTAATTAAGCACAGAATACACAAAGAGATTAATTCTGTAAATACTGATCATAAAGTCTGATAACATAGAACAAGTTTAAGCAGATTTAGAGAAAGAACCTGAAATCATTCCAAGTTCATTTACCAATCTTGTAAAGGTAGCTTCACACAGTGGTTTTGTGAAGATATCTGCTACTTGTTGATCTGTGGGAACAAAATGCAATTCCACTGTACCTTCATACACATGTTCCCTGATGAAATGGTACCTGATGCTGATGTGCTTTGTCATAGAGTGTTGAACTGGATTACCTGTCATAGCAATAGCACTTTGATTATCACAGTAAATAGGGATTTTGAAATATGTTAACCCATAATCCAGTAACTGATTCTTCATCCAAAGAATCTGTGCACAGCAGCTTCCTGCAGCAATATACTCTGCTTCTGCAGTTGATGTGGAAATTGACTTTTGTTTCTTGCTATACCAAGAAACCAATCTGCCTCCAAGAAATTGGCAGCTTCCACTTGTGCTTTTCCTGTCAATTTTGCAACCTGCAAAATCTGCATCTGAGTAACCAATTAATTTAAAATCTGATTCTCTAGGATACCATAATCCTAGATCAGCTGTTCCTTTAAGATACTTAAAGATTCTTTTTACAGCTGTTAAGTGAGGTTCTCTTGGATCTGCTTGAAATCTTGCACAAAGACAGGTAGCAAACATGATATCTGGTCTACTAGCAGTTAGATAGAGAAGTGAGCCAATCATACCTCTGTAATCAGTAATATCTACTGAATTACCAGTATCCTTATCCAGTTTTGTTGCAGTGGCCATGGGAGTGGATGCACTTGAACAGTCTTGCATTCCAAATTTCTTCAGCAAGTTTCTGGTGTACTTAGATTGACAAATAAAAGTGCCTTCTTCACTCTGCTTGACTTGAAGGCCCAGAAAATAACTAAGTTCTCCCATCATACTCATCTGATATCTTGACTGCATTAGTTTGGCAAACTTTTTGCAAAGTTTGTCATTTGGAGACCCAAAAATGATATCATCAACATAAATCTGGACCAAAAGTAAGTCCTTGCCATGGTTGATATAGAATAGTGTTTTGTCAATAGTTCCTCTGTTGAATCCACTTTCCAGAAGAAACTGAGCTAAAGTCTCATACCATGCTCTAGGAGCTTGCTTAAGTCCATAAAGTGCTTTATCAAGCCTGTAGACATAATCTGAATGTTTGGAATCTACAAAGCCTGGAGGTTGTTCAACATATACTTCCTCCTCCAATTCTCCATTGAGAAAAGCACTTTTCACATCCATTTGAAAGACAGTAAACTTTTTGTGAGCAGCATAAGCCATGAATATCCTTATGGCTTCTAACCTAGCAACTGGTGCAAATGTTTCATCATAGTCAATTCCTTCTTGTTGAGAATATCCTTTTGCAACCAGTCTTGCCTTGTTCCTTGTAATTATGCCATCACTGTCAGTTTTATTTCTGAATACCCATTTTGTACCAACAACAGATCTATTCTTAGGTCTTGGCACTAAGGTCCAGACTTTGTTTCTTTCAAATTCATTCAACTCTTCCTGCATTGCTTGCACCCAATCAGCATCTTGAAGAGCTTCTTCCACTTTCTTTGGCTCAGACTGAGAGAGAAAAGAATTGTAAAGACATTCATTAGAAGTACCTGTTCTAGTTCTGACACCTGCATCAGGATTTCCAATTATCAAATCAGGTGTATGTGATTTTGTCCACTTCCGTGCAGATGGAAGGTTTTCTCTAGAACTGGATGCTCCCCCATGATTCATGATGTCTTCGTTTTCATTTTCTGATGCTCCCCCTGAAACTATGCTCTCTGAGTTGGATTCTTCAGCATTTAGATTTTCAGCACTATCAGTACTTGGCTTATCAGAACTTGACGAATCAGAACTTGAAGAGCCAGATGTGTGTTCTGATGCTTCTTGAGATGTGATAATATCTTGAGTATGCTCCCCCTGCATTGGTGCATCTTCCGTTGACGTAGTCACCACAGTTTCAATAACATCAGAGTTTAATCCATCAGAGTTTACAGTATCAGGACTTAGACTGTCAGGACTTAAGGTATCAGAATATGAATCTTCATTTTCAAATCTCAGCTGATCATGATCAATGCAATCTTCAAGTCCAGTGATCTTCTTGTCATCAAAAGAGACATTGATAGATTCCATGACCACTTTTGTTCTCAAATTATAGACTCTGAAGGCTTTTGTGGAAAGTGGATATCCAACAAAGATTCCCTCATCAGCTTTTAGATCAAACTTGGATAGCTGTTCAGGATGAGTCTTGAGAACAAAACACTTACATCCAAATACATGAAAGTATTTCAGATTTGGCTTCTTGTTTTTCACCATCTCATATGGTGTTTTTCCATGCTTGTTAATGAGTGTTGCATTTTGAGTAAAACAAGCAGTCTGCACAGCTTCAGCCCAGAAATAGGTTGGAAGCTTTGCTTCTTCAAGCATTGTTCGTGCAGCTTCAATGAGAGTTCTATTCTTCCTTTCAACAACTCCATTTTGCTGTGGAGTTCCAGGAGCAGAAAATTCCTACTTTATTCCATGATTTTTGCAGAACTCTTCCATTATCAGATTCTTGAATTCAGTGCCATTATCACTCCTCAAAATTTTCACAGAATCTTTGATCAATTTATCCAGACGTTTGACATGATCAATCAAGATAGATGAAGTTTCACTTTTTCTGTGCAAGAAATACACCCATGTGTATCTGGTGAACTCATCTACTATGACCAACGCATATTTCTTCTTTGCAATAGACATGACATTCACTGGACCAAATAGATCAACATGAAGTAGATAATAAGGCTCAAGAATTGATGATTCAGTCTTGCTCTTGAATGAAGATTTTCTTTGTTTGACCTTCTGACATGAGTCACAAAGACCATCAGGACCAAACACTGATTTTGGCAGTCCTCTCACAAGATCTTTCTTGATCAGTTCATTTATCTTGTTGAAGTTTAAATGAGAGAGTTTCTTGTGCCAATTCCAGCTTTCTTCAATTGAGGCTCTACTCACTAAACAGATTGCAGAACCATCAGAACTTGTTGAAAGCTTAGCTTCATAAATGTTACCACGCCTGAATCCCTTCAGAACAACTTTTCCTTTAGATTTACTAACTATTTCACAATGTTCTGCAAAGAAATCAACATGATAACCTCTGTCACAGATTTGACTTATACTCAGTAAGTTGTGTTTAAGTCCTGAGACCAGAGCTACATCTTTAATGATGACATTCCCAAGATTGATATTGCCATATCCCAAGGTTTTTCCAATGTTGCCATCTCCATAAGAAACACTTGGGCCAGCTTTCTCCACAAAGTCTGATAGCAGGGCCTTATTTCCAGTCATATGTCCTGAACATCCACTGTCCAGAACTAAAATATTTTTCCTGTTGCCCTGCAATCAAAAAGACCACTAATTATTAGTTTTAAGGACCCAGACTTGCTTGGATCCTTTGGCCTTTTTAGGTTTGTTAACATTTGCAGCGGATTTAGCATCAGATTTTATGTTAACAGTTTTCTTATCAGAACTTATACTACCAGACTTTGAATCAGAACTTACACTAGAAGAAACAACAGAAACTTTCTTTAAAGAAGGTTTTATTTGATAATAATCATAGTACAAACTATGATATTCCTTACAAGTATAAATGGAATGCCATAAACTACCACAATGAAAACAAGGATTTTGTGGTTTGTATCTAACAGATTGACTCTTAACTCCTAATTTTGAAGATAAGGAGTGAATATTCTTATTCTTCCTTTGTTTCAGCAGCTTCAGAACTGCTCTCAGAACTTGATTTATCAGCATTTGCCATCAATGCATAGTTCTCCTCACTTTCAGAGTCTGAGGTGTCTGTCCAGCTTTTCTGCTTTGTGACAAGAGCTTTGCCTTTGTCACTCTTGGTCTTCTTGCAATCAGGAGATATGTGGCCTTTCTCACCACAATTATAACATTTAACATTGGCATAATCTCCTCTGTCAGACTTTCCTCCTCTTCCTTCAGATCTTCTGAAATTCTTCTTATCAGAACTTATGCTTTTCCTGGAAAACTTCTTTCCCTTCCTGAACTTCCTGTATGCAATCTTTGTAATTCCTTTCACCATAAGAGCACACAGCTTCATCATCTCCTCATCAGCATCAGTTTCAGGCAAGCTTTCAGAATCTGAGTCATCATCACTCTCAGAACTTGATGACTCAGTATCAGACTTTATGAAAAGAGCTTTACCCTTGTCTTTCTTTGAGGAAGGTGCTTTGGGGGATTCCTCTTCAGCCTTGAGAGCAACTGTCCTTGACTTTCCTCCTTTCCTCTTGCTTCTTTGTTCCATCTCAAGTTCATGAGTCTTGAGCATTCCATAGATTTCATCAAGAGTTGTTTCATCAAGATTGTAGTTGTCTCTTATTGTTGTTGCCTTCAAATCCCAGCATTCAGGAAGAGCTAACAGGAATTTTAGGTTGGTATCTTCAAGATCATACTCTTTATCAACCAATGACAAATCATTCAAAAGTTTGACAAATCTATCATATAAATCATTCAATGACTCATTAGATTTTGAGTCAAAATGTTCATACTCTTGAGTGAGTATTGTCTTCCTGTTCTTCTTAACTGTTTCAGTTCCTTGACACCTTGTCTCCAGTGCATCCCATATCTCCTTGGCAGTCTTGCAGTTGATTACCCTGTTTGACATTACATTATCAATGGCACTATGCAGTAAGTGTCGTACCTTGGCATCCTTAGCAATAGATGCTATATCTTCAGCAGTGTAATCACTCTTTTCCTTTGGTACAGTCATTGCTGCTTCACCTGCAACTACAACAGCGAGCTTGGTAGGTTTGTGAGGCCCTTCCTTGATTCTATCAAGATATTCTGGATCTGTTGCTTCCAGAAACATGGTCATCCTTACCTTCCATATGGGATATTCAGATGGTCTCAATATGGGAACTCTGATAGTCTCATATCGACTCTGAATTGATGTCTTTGATGATTCCTCAGTTTTGGTAGGCTTAGATGGAGTTTCTGTGTCAGACATGATTGTGTTTGGATCTTTAACTGTATGTATGTTAACAGAAAGCTCTGATACCACTTGTTAGGTCACACTATCACTGTAGAGGGGGTGAATACAGTGTTTATTACAATCAAATCGAACTTCAAGAACTTAAGTAACAGAAAACAAACTTTATTGAAACAATAAACTCTGTTACAATCTGGAACTGTTATCTCTTAGTGATGAACAAAATATCACGAGAGCTGCTAGGGTTAAGTTAATAATATTCTCGATAATAATAACACTTATAGTGTAAACCCTATGTCTGTGTTTATTATTACACAGTTACAAGATAATCGCTAATTGATATGGAATATAATTCTGCTTCCTAATATATATCAATCAGATATCTTTTCTTCCAAGTATTCCATTCTTTATGGAATTCCTTCTTCATGCATATCTCTTCTTATGTTTATCTTGATCTTCTTAACTTTAATCAGCTGCTGTCCTTATCTGATCGTCCTTCAGCACTTAAGTTCTGATATCTATCTCCTGATGCTTATCTCCTGATAACATAAGTACTGATATCTCTTAAGTCCTGATGTCCAGTATAAGTACTGATCAGTTAAGTACTGATTTGTCCTGTTCAAATAAGATCTGAAATCTAAACATAAAACATATTAGCCATGACATTATCAAATATATCTAACAGCCATCCATCTCATTCTATTTATAGGGCTCTCCTAGGATTTTATAATATATCTTTATATATATTAACCCCACATTTTATCTTCATAAAATGCTTTAATAATAATTAAAACTATTTTAATCATTATTTCTTTTCTTAACTATTTAGAAAATAATTCTCTCTCTCATTATTTCATCAAAGATAATATTCTTTTATGGTGTGACCCTGTAGGTTCAATATTATGCCGGTAGTAGAAATAAATAATAATAAACTTTTATTAATTATTTATATGAATATTAAAATTCACTAAATATAATTAACTGATTAATTATATTTATTCTACATCATGAGTGATGCTTCTCAACATATCGCGACTATCCGGATAATATGAATTCACTGCTTAGAATACCAAGAACCTGTCAGTGAATAGTTACCGTACAATGAATTCCTTCTACCCTTATAATATCCCGATTAAATACAAGGCATGGATCTTGTGTCAAGCCTATCAAATTTAATCATATGATTTCTTATTCATAATGCAAAGTTCATATTAATGCAAATTAGAAACTCCTTTCTAATTTCATACACTCTGGCAAGAGATTCCAGAACTCGCATACTAAGAATAACATAGGATATTCTCTTCCTATACTGGAAGGGGTAGATCCTCTATTGACGTTAACTATCTCTATACACAAATCCCTATGCCCAGAATAGACCTAATGGATGTCCTTGAGACTAAGGACTAAACCAAAGCACAGTTCATTATATATAAGATACCTTTAACGATCTCAAGTCTAAGGACACTTGTACAACTATCACTCACTGAATAACTATTGACACGTGAGTAATCTCCATTAGTTGTTCAACTTATCGAGTCATGTTCAGTGAACTTATTCCCTAATAAGCACCTACATACCGGCTATAGTATCACCACACAAATGCCTATGAGAACAGACATCCTCCTGAAGGGAGCAAGCATAGTATGTACCAATCTTTGCGGATCCACTAACATCCGATTAGTTATCCTATGATCAGGAACTGTTTAAGTCCAGAGTTGTCATCTTCTAGATCTCATTATTATAATCTCATTATAATTCTAGAAGCTTTACTCTAAACTATGGAACATCTTATTTAATACACTTTAAATAGATAAAGCCCATAAAAATATAACAAGTCTTTTATTAATTCAAAATGAAATCAAATAGGAATACAAGAAAGTTCTTCCTAACTCATCATACATGATTGGATTTAGGACAAACACTTTTATATATAACAGCCCATGCAGAGTAGAAGTCTTTTGGATCAAAATTCCATGAGAAACAGGATTTTAATTCCCGACCTGGCGCGGCCGCGCGCTTGACCAGCGCGGGCGCGCTGACATTCGGCCTTCCTGGCGCGACCGCGCGCTATCACAGCGCGGGCGCACCGTCTCTCTGGAAAAAAAATTTGACTTCTCCTTTTCTTGTTGGTTTGAGCTGGTCTGTTTACGAGCTTCTATTCTAGACACCATCCTAACACCAAATTAACATCCAAACAATGCTAATGTACCTGGATTCCTGAATAATGTCTGAAATATAAAAATACTATAAAAACACATTAAAAACACTAACAAGTTGAGTATAAAACATCAATCCAAAGCTTTACAGAGCGTTATAAAGTGTCATAAATGCCACTCAACACATATATCTTTCTTCTTATTGTTCAAAACATCATAATCAAGACAAATGGTTATGTTAGCACATGGCTTGTTCTTCTCATGGTACTGTCCAACCAACTCATATGCATTCTTGAATGATTTCAGTTTCACCTCATTCTTCTCAATCTTTTCTCTTAACACAGTTTCAATCTCATTTGCACACTTCAGCTTGCTTGACTGACTCAAGCTCCACAAGCAGTTGATCCATCTTTTGCTTCTCACTCTATAGCTTCTCATTTGCTCTAGTTAGCCTACTGACTTTCTCAGTAGATGCCACTAAGCTAGTGTGTATATGAAACATCTCCACACTCATCTTTTCTATAGTCTCCTTATATTGACTTGAATTTAAATCAATAGTGATTAGAGTTGGTACCTTTGATTTTGAAGTAGATGCCTCTCCATGCTCAAAATCCATGAGTGCATAATTTCCAACCTCTTCATCCTCATCATCAACATCAGTATCATCCCAACTCTTTCCTTCTGCAATATAAGCCTTTCCAGGCTGCTTCTTCAAAAGAGCTTCATACTATGCTTCCAGTTTAAGATAGGTGTTAGATATATTTGATAATGTCATGGCTAATATGTTTTATGTTTAGATTTCAGATCTTATTTGAACAGGACAAATCAGTACTTAACTGTTGATCAGTACTTATACTGGAAGTCAGGACTTAAGGGATATCAGTACTTATGTTATCAGGAGATAAGCATCAGGAGATAGATATCAGAACTTAAGTGCTGAAGGACGATCAGATAAGGACAGCAGCTGATTAAAGTTAAGAAGATCAAGATAAACATAAGAAGAGATATGCATGAAGAAGGAATTCCATAAAGAATGGAATACTTGGAATAAAAGATATCTGATTGATATATATTAGGAAGCAGAATTATATTCCATATCAATTAGCGATTATCTTGTAACTGTGTAATATATAAACACAGACATAGGGTTTACACTAGAAGTGTTATCATTATCGAGAATATTATTTACTGTAACCCTAGCAGCTCTCGTGATATTTTGTTCATCACTGAGAGATAACAGTTCCAGATTGTAACAGAGTTTATTGTTTCAATAAAGTTTGTTTTCTGTTACATAAGTTCTTGAAGTTTGATTTGATTGTAATAAACACTGTATTCACCCCCTCTACAGTGAAAGTGTGACCTAACAAGTGGTATCAGAGCCTTCTGTTAACATACATACAGTTAAAGATCCAAACACAATCATGTCTGACACAGAAACTCCAACTAAGCCTACCAAAACTGAGGAATCATCAAAGACATCAATTCAGAGTCGATATGAGACTATCAGAGTTCCCATATTGAGACCATCTGAATATCCCATATGGAAGGTAAGGATGACCATGTTTCTGGAAGCAACAGATCCAGAATATCTTGATAGAATCAAGGAAGGGCCTCACAAACCTACCAAGCTCGCTGTTGTAGTTGCAGGTGAAGCAGCAAAGACTGTACCAAAGGAAAAGAGTGATTACACTGCTGAAGATATAGCATCTATTGCTAAGGATGCCAAGGTACGACACTTACTGCATAGTGCCATTGATAATGTAATGTCAAACAGGGTAATCAACTGCAAGACTGCCAAGGAGATATGGGATGCACTGGAGACAAGGTGTCAAGGAACTGAAACAGTTAAGAAGAACAGGAAGACAATACTCACTCAAGAGTATGAACATTTTGACTCAAAATCTAATGAGTCATTGAATGATTTATATGATAGATTTGTCAAACTTTTGAATGATTTGTCATTGGTTGATAAAGAGTATGATCTTGAAGATACCAACATAAAATTCCTGTTAGCTCTTCCTGAATGCTGGGATTTGAAGGCAACAACAATAAGAGACAACTACAATCTTGATGAAACAACTCTTGATGAAATCTATGGAATGCTCAAGACTCATGAACTTGAGATGGAACAAAGAAGCAAGAGGAAAGGAGGAAAGTCAAGGATAGTTGCTCTCAAGGCTGAAGAGGAATCCCCCAAAGCACCTTCCTCAAAGAAAGACAAGGGTAAAGCTCTTTTCATAAAGTCTGATACTGAGTCATCAAGTTCTGAGAGTGATGATGACTCAGATTCTGAAAGCTTGCCTGAGACTGATGCTGATGAGGAGATGATGAAGCTGTGTGCTCTTATGGTGAAAGGAATCACAAAGATTGCATACAGGAAGTTCAGGAAGGGAAAGAAGTTTTCCAGGAAAGGCATAAGTTCTGATAAGAAGAATTTCAGAAGATTTGAAGGAAGAGGAGGAAAGTCTGACAGAGGAGATTACGCCAATGTTAAATGTTATAATTATGGTGAGAAAGGCCACATATCTCCTGATTGCAAGAAGACTAAGGGTGACAAAGGCAAAGCTCTTGTCACAAAGCAGAAAAGCTGGACAGACACCTCAGACTCTGAAAGTGAGGAGAACTATGCATTGATGGCAAATGCTGATAAATCAAGTTCTGAGAGCAGTTCTGAAGCTGCTGAAACAAAGGTACCTCAGACTACTTATGTTTTTCATACTGATGATATTAATGAGTTGAGAAGATATCTTAAAACCATGTTTATTAGTTATAGAGATCAAACTTTAACATGTGAAAGATTAACTTCTGAAAATCTTGCTTTTAGGAAAAGAAATGATTTCTTAGAAAAAGAGTTAGTCATGTTCCATCAAACTCAGAAGGATAGAGATGATGCTTTTTATGTTAGGGATGAAGTGCTAAAAATGAATGAATCTCTAAAAACTGAGTTAGAAAAGGAGAGAGAGATTATTAGGACTTGGACTAACTCTGGCAAAACAACTCAAAATTTGCTAAGCAGTGGAAACTGGAGGGAGGGCTTAGGTTATGAAGATAAAAATGAAAAAGGAACTGTAGAAATTAAGCCTGTTGATAAGCAAAAGCCGAAGTTAAAACCTGTTAAGTTTGTAACTGAAAAATCTGAAAATGAGAAATCAGAAGTTAAAAAGGAATTAGCTTCTGACAAACTAAAACAGGAAAAGATAGCTGAAGTTAACATAGGCTTAATGACAAAGAAGCAGCTTAAGCATAAGCTGAAAGATGTTAAGAATGTAAACAAGATAAAATCACCTAGGAAAAACAGGAATGGAAAGGAAGGAGTGAATAAAAGCAATAATTATAAATCTGTTCCTGATGCTCCTAGGAAAGCATGTCATAACTGTGGAAGTTCTAACCATCTGGCTTTTTTTTGCAGGAAGAATAAGAATATTAACTCCTTATCTTCAAAATCAGGAGTTAAGAGTCAGTCTGTTAGATACAAACCACAAAATCCTTGTTTTCATTGTGGTAGTTTATGGCATTCCATTTATACTTGTAAGGAATATCATAGTTTGTACTATGATTATTATCAAATAAAACCTTCTTTAAAGAAAGTTTCTGTTGTTCCTTCTAGTGTAAGTTCTGATTCAAAGTCTGGTCATATAAGTTCTGATAAGAAAGCTGTTAACATAAAATCTGATGCTAAATCCGCTGCAAATGTTAACAAACTTAAAAAGGCCAAAGGATCCAAGCAAGTCTGGGTCCTTAAAACTAATAATTAGTGGTGTTTTTGATTGTAGGGCAACAGGAAAAATATTTTAGTTCTGGACAGTGGATGTTCAGGACATATGACTGGAAATAAGGCCCTGCTATCAGACTTTGTGGAGAAAGCTGGCCCAAGTGTTTCTTATGGAGATGGCAACATTGGAAAAACTTTGGGATATGGCAATATCAATCTTGGGAATGTCATCATTAAAGATGTAGCTCTGGTCTCAGGACTTAAACACAACCTACTGAGTATAAGTCAAATCTGTGACAGAGGTTATCATGTTGATTTCTTTTCAGAACATTGTGAAATAGTTAGTAAATCTAAAGGAAGAGTTGTTCTGAAGGGATTCAGGCGTGGTAACATTTATGAAGCTAAGCTTTCAACAAGTTCTGATGGTTCTGCAATCTGTTTGATGAGTAGAGCCTCAATTGAAGAAAGCTGGAATTGGCACAAGAAACTCTCTCATTTAAATTTCAACAAGATAAATGAGCTAATCAAGAAGGATCTTGTGAGAGGACTGCCAAAATCAGTGTTTGCTCCTGATGGTCTTTGTGATTCATGTCAGAAGGCCAAACAAAGAAAATCTTCATTCAAGAGCAAGACTGAATCATCGATTCTTGAGCCTTATTATCTACTTCATGTTGATCTATTTGGTCCAGTGAATGTCATGTCTATTGCAAAGAAGAAATATGCGTTGGTCATAGTAGATGAGTTCACCAGATACACATGGGTGTATTTCTTGCACAGAAAAAGTGAAACTGCATCTATCTTGATTGATCATGTCAAACGTCTGGATAAATTGATCAAAGATTCTGTGAAAATTTTGAGGAGTGATAATGGCACTGAATTCAAGAATCTGATAATGGAAGAGTTCTGCAAAAATCATGGAATAAAGCAGGAATTTTCTGCTCTTGGAACTCCACAGCAAAATGGAGTTGTTGAAAGGAAGAATAGAACTCTCATTGAAGCTGCACGAACAATGCTTGAAGAAGCAAAGCTTCCAACCTATTTCTGGGCTGAAGCTGTGCAGACTGCTTATTTTACTCAAAATGCAACACTCATTAACAAGCATGGAAAAACACCATATGAGATGGTGAAGAACAAGAAGCCAAATCTGAAATACTTTCATGTATTTGGATGTAAGTGTTTTGTTCTCAAGACTCATCCTGAACAGCTATCCAAGTTTGATCTAAAAGCTGATGAGGGAATCTTTGTTGGATATCCACTTTCCACAAAAGCCTTCAGAGTCTATAATTTGAGAACAAAAGTGGTCATGGAATTTATCAATGTCTCTTTTGATGACAAGAAGATCACTGGACTTGAAGATTGCATTGATCATGATCAGCTGAGATTTGAAAATGAAGATTCATATTCTGATACCTTAAATCCTGACAGTCTAAGTTCTAATACTGTAAACTCTGATGGATTAAACTCTGATGTTATTGAAACTGTGGTGACTACGTCAAAGGAAGATGCACCAATGCAGGGGGAGCATACTCAAGATATTATCACATCTCAAGAAGCATCAGAACATACATCTGGCTCTTCAAGTTCTGATTCGTCAAGTTCTGATAAGCCAAGTACTGACAGTGCTGAAAATCTAAATGCTGAAGAATCCAACTCAGAGAGCATAGTTTCAGGGGGAGCATCAGAAAATGAAAACGAAGACAGCATGAATCATGGGGGAGCATCCAGTTCTAGAGAAAACCTTCCATCTGCAAGGAAGTGGACAAAATCATATACACCTGATTTGATAATTGGAAATCCTGATGCAGGTGTCAGAACTAGAACAGGTACTTCTAATGAATGTCTTTACAATTATTTTCTCTCTCAGTCTGAGCCAAAGAAAGTGGAAGAAGCTCTTCAAGATGATGATTGGGTGCAAGCAATGCAGGAAGAGTTGAATGAATTTGAAAGAAACAAAGTCTGGACCTTAGTGCCAAGACCTAAGAATAGATCTGTTGTTGGTACAAAATGGGTATTCAGAAACAAAACTGACAGTGATGGCATAATTGTAAGGAACAAGGCAAGGCTGGTTGCAAAAGGATATTCTCAACAAGAGGGAATTGACTATGATGAAACATTTGCGCCAGTTGCTAGGTTAGAAGCCATAAGGATATTCATGGCTTATGCTGCTCACAAAAAGTTTACTGTCTTTCAAATGGATGTGAAAAGTGCTTTTCTCAATGGAGAATTGGAGGAGGAAGTATATGTTGAACAACCTCCAGGCTTTGTAGATTCCAAACATTCAGATTATGTCTACAGGCTTGATAAAGCACTTTATGGACTTAAGCAAGCTCCTAGAGCATGGTATGAGACTTTAGCTCAGTTTCTTCTGGAAAGTGGATTCAACAGAGGAACTATTGACAAAACACTATTCTATCTCAACCATGGCAAGGACTTACTTTTGGTCCAGATTTATGTTGATGATATCATCTTTGGGTCTCCAAATGACAAACTTTGCAAAAAGTTTGCCAAACTAATGCAGTCAAGATATCAGATGAGTATGATGGGAGAACTTAGTTATTTTCTGGGCTTTCAAGTCAAGCAGAGTGAAGAAGGCACTTTTATTTGTCAATCTAAGTATACCAGAAACTTGCTGAAGAAATTTGGAATGCAAGACTGTTCAAGTGCATCCACTCCCATGGCCACTGCAACAAAACTGGATAAGGATACTGGTAATTCAGTAGATATTACTGATTACAGAGGTATGATTGGCTCACTTCTCTATCTAACTGCTAGTAGACCAGATATCATGTTTGCTACCTGTCTTTGTGCAAGATTTCAAGCAGATCCAAGAGAACCTCACTTAACAGCTGTAAAAAGAATCTTTAAGTATCTTAAAGGAACAGCTGATCTAGGATTATGGTATCCTAGAGAATCAGATTTTAAATTAATAGGTTACTCAGATGCAGATTTTGCAGGTTGCAAAATTGACAGGAAAAGCACAAGTGGAAGCTGCCAATTTCTTGGAGGCAGATTGGTTTCTTGGTATAGCAAGAAACAAAAGTCAATTTCCACATCAACTGCAGAAGCAGAGTATATTCCTGCAGGAAGCTGCTGTGCACAGATTCTTTGGATGAAGAATCAGTTACTGGATTATGGGTTAACATATTTCAAAATCCCTATTTACTGTGATAATCAAAGTGCTATTGCTATGACAGGTAATACAGTTCAACACTCTATGACAAAGCACATCAGCATCAGGTACCATTTCATCAGGGAACATGTGGATGAAGGTACAGTGGAATTGCATTTTATTCCCACAGATCAACAAGTAGCAGATATCTTCACAAAACCACTGTGTGAAGCTACCTTTACAAGATTGGTAAATGAACTTGGAATGATTTCAGGTTCTTTCTCTAAATCTGCTTAAACTTGTTCTATGTTATCAGACTTTATGATCAGTATTTACAGAATTAATCTCTTTGTGTATTCTGTGCTTAATTGATAAATGTTTTTAAGTACTGACTGTTGTCTGATATATATCTCTTAACTCTAATAAGTGATATATCTGTTTAAGTAATCATTCAATCCTATGAGGATAATTGTGCTAGATACTGACCTACTAGTCTTCAATAAACAAATGATCCCATGAAAGAAGTAATTATTTCTGTGGAAATCTTATGACACAAGCAAATTCTGATACTTGAGCTTAGTTTAGTTTACTTTATTCATCTTATTACTAAGTCCCAAATTAGAATAATGCTACTCATCTGTTTAAATTCTGATTCTAGTAAAACTGCTGAATGTACTAAGTGCTGATAAACCTCACTTATCAAAAGAAGAAGAAAAAGAATCAAAGAATAATATCAGGTACTCCTTTGAGATCTAGAGTAAAAATGTGAATGGGACGACCCAAGTGCATAGCTAGTATTAAGTAAATATGCATTAGAAAAGCAAAATATTTTCTTGGTGACTTTTCACACTCTATGATTACTGGAGAAATACTCTGATAATAGCATAAATTCTGATAAGCAGTCGTAACTCACTTACACTGAGAAGCCACTGTAAAAAAAAAACAGTTAAGGTGGACTCATGCATGAACTCATTTATCAGTAGGTTTCAGGATAATGACAGCTCTTTAGCAAAATTTTAATTATGACTTATTTCTAAGATGTACTGAAGTAAATCAGACTTTACTCTTTATTAGTTATTTAGCTTAATGCACACACAAATCACTCCATATGAATGATGAAATTTTTGTGGTGGTCTATGTTCTTTTAGACAAACAGTCACTGTGTCACCTTGCACAAATTCTGAGGACACGTTCTAGTTATATGTTCTGATGATTAAGTTCTGAAGACTATAACTCAGAACTTGTATGAAAACTTACTAAGATAGATATTCCTTGTTCGAGTTAAGACATTATGTTCTGATGACTGTTAAGTTCTGGTATAGGTCTAAGTTCTGATTTTTCAGTCTAACCCTTTACTTGACTTATCTGTGAGTAAAATTTGGTAACAGTCTCAGATTAATTTAGAATATGTTGAAGTGGAAGATTAATAGTCTATGGTTAGGACTAATGGCACTCGTCCTTGAACAGTTCACTCTTGTTACATGTGCATATTCCTTTTCAAATGACTGTTATTCTTTTTCAAGTCTAGGGAGACGAGGTAGACTTAACTCTATCTGTCAAACAAGCCTTAATCACCTATGATCCTGTTAAGTACACTGCACTTTATCCTGATGTTCAAACATCAGAACCTGGTTCATCAGCACCTACCACCTCTACTCAGCCACCTCAAACCTCTCAACCATCTCTCAGAACATATCTCAAGTCCTATGTGAAGCCTACATCTTCTAAGTCAAAGAGAACAAAGACTGTTTCTCAAACACCTCAGAAGAAGAGGAGGATTACTTTGAGAGATGAATCAGATTCTGAGGAACAGATTCTTTCTTCAGAACCTGTGGTAACTGCAGCTGAGAAAAAGATTTCTCAGAAGGATTCTGAACTTGGAGGATCTAAGCTTCTCAAGAGGCTTAGAAAAATGACAATTCCTGAAACTTCCAAGGATTCTAAATTACCAAGGAAATACAAGAAACAGAGGGCAAAAAGGCCAGTTTCAGATGATGAGGAGGAAGCAGCTAAGGAAGGGGATCAGGAATCTCTGATCTCACAAGAAAAAGAATTTGATCCAGTTACTTCTTCTCCATCCACTCCATCTCAGGAAACTGTATCTGACAAGGCTAATTTCCCATCTGTGTCTCTTGGTAATCAAGGCACAAGTGCTGATAATGCTGATCAACACTTAGTTGTGCCTGGAGTAATTTTCTTAGAAGCTCCAACAGCAACAAATCTTTTGCCAACACCTGTTACTGATGCTATTCAAACTCCGGAATTATCTAAGTCACCTTCTCTACATCTAGACACTGATGATCAGACTTTAGGTGAGCATCAGGATATGGCTGTTGATCAGAACTTAGCATCAGATCAGCAATTAGAGGATGCTGACGCCTCCATTGCTACTCACACTGCTATTATATCAGATGATACTGATTCTATAAGTTCTGATGCTGCACATGCTGGAGATACTGGTGATGCTGCTCCAACTGCAAATACTGATGCAGCAGGTCCTTCAGGACACATTCCTCTTTCTAAGTCTGAACTAGTAAAGAAGTTTGTTACAGAGGAACCACCAGTGCCTTGGAGTGAAACTCCTGCAGGACAGGAGTGGACTAAGGAATGGAACTCAGTCTCATGTATTCCATCTGCGTTACATCTTACTGAGCACTTGACTAAAGCTGATGAAATGTTAAATTCTGATAATTTCAAAACCCAGCTTCGTGTCACTGCATTGAGTACTAAACATCTACAAGGTCTTCATTCAACCACTCATGCAGAAATACACAAGATTCAGGAGAACTTTATCAAGCAGGAACAAGTTTGGAAACTTGATAAGAAAAAGTTCTTTCAACCTTCTATTGACAGGATTGCTTATATTGAGAAGACTCAAGATCGTCAACAAGCACAGATTGATCAAATTCTGCAAAATCAAGCTTCTCAGCAATCACAATTGACTGAAATCCAATCTTCAGTGGAATTGCTTATCTCTCTTCTACTTCCTGCTGATGCTAAAAAGAGGGAGAAAGTAATTAAGTCCAAATACAAGGATGACAAGACACTGCAAGGAAAGGATGATGAAAAAGATGACCAAGGAAACTCTGGAATGGGTGGAGGTCATAGTCAAGGTAAAAGATTCTCATCAAGAAATGCTGAAATTGCAAGTCACAGGATAAGTTCTGATACTGGGAAGAGAATAAGTTCTGATACTGGTAAAAGAATAAATTCTGATGAACTTCTAGATCTTGATGAAGAAATGTCAAGACAGTTATTTCTTCAAGAAAATCCAGGAATGGACTTGGAAAGTTTAAAGGAAGAAGAAGCTAGACTTAAATCAAAGAAAGCCACATCTAAATCTGAAGCTTCTGGTAAAAAGTCACTTCCAAAACTTAAAGGCATTGTGATTAAAGAAAAGGCACAAACTGAAGCAACATTTGCTAAATCACAACCAAAGATAGATCCAAGATCCAAGGGTAAAGAAAAGGTTGGTGAACCTGTTAAAGTTTATGTACCTCCTGAAGATGAAGAAATTACTGATGACAAAGATAATCTTGCTCTGACTTCAAGAAAAGTTCTTAAAACAACCTCTGACATGGCTCAAGTTGTTCAGAGTCAAGAAATTGTAAGTTCTGATATTCAAAAGAAGCAAGTAACCTCTGACACAGCTCAAGTTAACTTGATATCAGAAGGAAGATCAAAAACACTCCTACCAGGATTCACTAAGGCAAAACAAACTCAATCTTTGAAGACTACTGCAAGTCGTTTTGAAGCTAGAGTAGTTACTGGAAAGGAAGCAAGAGATAAAACTGGATTGGGAAGTGCTGATGAAAGAAGAGTACACAACACTACCAATGATCCAACTTCCTTGAGTGAACCAGGTATTGGAGCAACTCCTGAAAGATTGAATCAACTGGAATCTGTACAAATGGTTTACCATACCTACTTGAAGGAACACATCTTGTTGTATTTCATGACAGATGGTAGGGTTTATCATATAAGACAAAATGCCATTCCATTGAAGTATTTTGAAGAATTGGAGCATGTATTATTCTTACTTCAAGTGGATGACAGATTGACAGGGACTGCTGCAAACTATTTGAAAGAACAGATTCAGAGACAGAAAAGACTTTATTCTGTTAAGTCTGACAGCATATATGTTCCAAAGTACAGAAATCACAATGGTGATATTGTTGATATGAAGCCTAATACTGCACAGATCAGAACATATCTTGGTATTAAGGGACTTGAATTCAATCTAGAGTCTGACAAAGCTTATGTTATAAGATTAGATCAGGATTTGAGAAAAGCAAAGATTAATGATCTCAGAGCCGCAATATTTCAAACTGGTAAAGATACTGCAGAGCTTAAAGATGTCAAACGGAGAATGATTGATGAACTCAGATATGCTGAGAAATGTTTGTTGAAGAATTATCTCAGAACAACTCCTGACATCAGAGAGATCAGAAAATGATGAAGCCAAGTCGAAGATCTACAACTGCTTAAATTCTGATGGGTATACAGACTAAAGTTGTTATCAGAAGTTGAATTGGTAAAAGCTTTAAGGACTGTAAGTTGTAGTTATCTTGTCTAATTCTCATGCATTTGTACTTAATGTTTTTGACATCATCAAATATCTGTTAAACTTGTATATTTTGCTAATTTACAAGTTGGGGGAGATTGTTAGATATATTTGATAATGTCATGGCTAATATGTTTTATGTTTAGATTTCAGATCTTATTTGAACAGGACAAATCAGTACTTAACTGTTGATCAGTACTTATACTGGAAGTCAGGACTTAAGGGATATCAGTACTTATGTTATCAGGAGATAAGCATCAGGAGATAGATATCAGAACTTAAGTGCTGAAGGACGATCAGATAAGGACAGCAGCTGATTAAAGTTAAGAAGATCAAGATAAACATAAGAAGAGATATGCATGAAGAAGGAATTCCATAAAGAATGGAATACTTGGAATAAAAGATATCTGATTGATATATATTAGGAAGCAGAATTATATTCCATATCAATTAGCGATTATCTTGTAAATGTGTAATATATAAACACAGACATAGAGTTTACACTAGAAGTGTTATCATTATCGAGAATATTATTTACTGTAACCCTAGCAGCTCTCGTGATATTTTGTTCATCACTGAGAGATAACAGTTCCAGATTGTAACAGAGTTTATTGTTTCAATAAAGTTTGTTTTCTGTTACATAAGTTCTTGAAGTTTGATTTGATTGTAATAAACACTGTATTCACCCCCTCTACAGTGAAAGTGTGACCTAACAATAGGCATTGTCTTTCTTCACCTTTTTAGGCTTTCTGCATTCAGTAGCAAAGTAACCCAACTCATCACAACTGAAGCACCTTATCTTTGATATGTCCACAGATCTTGTTTTGTAGCCACCTTTACTAACTGAATTGTACTGAGTTTTTGGTTTCCAATTGTTGCTGTTTGAAGATTGTCCCTTGTCTTTGAAAAACCTTGGCTTCTTGACTCTTATGTCGGAAAATTTCCTAGCCAAGTAAGCCATGGATTGGTCCATTTTGTAATGATTGGGAAATTTACGTTGTATTATATCATATTTATAATAAAATATGTGTATTAATATGTCATTTATGTGTGATTATCTGTTAAAACCTAATTGTTACTTGTTACGTGTAATCCGTGTCATTTCTGTATTTTTAAGGTATTTTCCAGATGTTTTATTTCACATTCATAGGTTTCATTTCAAACGTTTCACGACCCAAACCATGATTTTAAAGCTAGTATTTCAAATAAAATAATGGGCCTTATTTTTCATCAAACGACTTTTACCGTCGCATTATTATGAACATCTAGATATTTTATAAATTTTCTCGTTTTGCGAAAAATGACTTTTCCGGGCCCCATTAGGTGTTCAAAACCCCACAAAAATCACATTTTTATTTTTATAAAATTATAGGACTTTATTTATACCATTTCTTTGTATTTTTGCAATATTCACAATTTTTGGGAAATTTTGGCATATATATTGTATATATAAAATATTTATAAATTAAATTTTAATACCCAAAAATTATGAAAATTAGGGCCAAATATTTTTATTAAATGTATAATTAGCCCCTTAATTTTATTTAGGAGTATTAATTTTGCAGCTATAAATAACCTATTTATTAGTAATTTAATTAATTAAAAATCAGAAAATTTAGTAATTTTCCCCAAATTCCAGAATTAGGGTTCTTGAATTCGTGGATTCAAGCAGTGATTTCATCGTGTTTTCGATCTCCAAATCAAGCATGTGAATAGTCAATCGAAAGCTCTTGATCTCTACTTTCTATTTCTGTCATCAATTTTGTGTTTTGTTACTTCGATTTTCAATTCGATTTTTAGGGTTCTTGGACTGAAATTGGGGGTTTTTGATTTTGGGGTTATGGGTTTAATTTGATGATTGGAATAACTTTAGATGCTTGTTTACAGTTGATTCGTGTTATTCAATTCATCAAATTATTGCTGTAATTAGTTGTTCTTAGTTTAGGGTTTATGTAAATTTTAATTAGTTCGTTTTTGTATTTGTAAGAATCTGTGATTGTTTTGAATATAGGGGTTTGATTGTAAAACTAATAAGCTTTGTTTTGATATATTACTTGCAATTTTTCATGTACGAAATTGTTAGTTTGGGTTTTGGCCGGAATTCTTCTTGTTTTAGCCGGAGAAATCGTTGTAGGGATTGATAGGTTATGATATTGATGTTGTTATGTTCCTGGTAAAATTCTGAACGAAAACCCACAAAGAAACGAATCGAACGATGCCTATTTGCCCTGGGAATCAAGCTCGTCGGACTCGGTTGAAGCTCGCCGGCATTTACTCTGTTTTTGGCCGGATAAAACGATCCACGCGACGGGGATAGAAGAGGATGGTGGGGTTGTGTACCTGGAAGGCTGGGGAATGAAAACCATCAACTGATTTCGTCGTTTCATCGCTGTTCTGGCCGGATTTATTCGCCGGAAAACCCACCGGCGTCGTTGCCGGTGGGGCAGTTCTTGAGGACCCGATTAACCCGGACCCAACCCGTTTGTTTTATTGCAGACCCGGTTTTGATCCACCAAACCTCAATTCCATTTTCCAGAAACTGTTTCTGAGTTTTTAATTATTTACTTTTATTTTATAAATCAGAAAATCAGTTTAATAATTCTAAAAAGTAAATAAAAATTAGATTTAAATTCTGAAAATTATTAATAATAATTTCTAAATTATTTTATTAATTTATAAATTCAAATTTAATTACTTAATTAATTATTTAATTATTATCTAATTATTTATTAGTTATCTAATTAAGTAATAATTAGGTAATTAATTAATAATTAGGTAATTAATTAATAAATAAGGATTAAATAATATGATTAATAATCCGATAATTAGTTTATATTACGAGTAACTCGTATCTATACGAGTAGTGATTCGATAATTAGTATTATTATTCGGACGATAGTTAATTATTCGTAGCGGGTAACTAAATACAAATAGTTAATTTAAATTGTATAAATTGTAATAATAATCGTAATGTTTCGGTAATTATGCAAGGAATGTGAATAACTCGTAGAAATACGAGTAATTGATCGGTGAATTGAATTCTGATTCGAATAATAGTGTATTTATTCGATAGTTATCGTACCAGCTGATTGTATCGATTATTTACTTATAAATAATCGATCTAATCAAATAAATTATAATACATTGTAAATATTTGTAATAAAATTGTGATTAATCCTAATAATTAGGGATTAATTATTTTAGATTATTAATTAATTATTTATTAATATTTATTATTTATTTATTTATTTATTGTTATTTAAAAAGTGATTAATTATTTCGATAATTAATCAAATAACTTTCGATAAATCATAACATATTCATTTTAACTCCAAAAATTATAGAGAAATTATTTTGACTTTGATTTTTCTTAAATAATTATTTTAGAATTTAAAAATTTGTAATAATTATTTATATTGAATAATAAATTGAATTATCAGTGTTTAATTGATATTAATTAGACCGTTAGTCTGATTTGAGCGAAACGAAAGCCATTTGACTCGGAAAAATGAATTCTTTTCATTAAAAATAATATGAAGACCTAAATTGTTCTAGAAATTAGTTGACTTTATTAATTGTTTGATTATCAGTCGAAATGCGTGCCGAGACGAGTCCGAAAAATTCCGGAAAAATGGGAAATGAAGCAGATGACAATCAGTGGAGCAATCAGCGAGTCGATTTTAATTCTAAAAATTATTCTAACTATAAAAATGATTATGTGCTTATGTGCTGATATGTATTATGTGGTTAATCGAGTCTTACTTGCTTATATATGCAATATACGAGTCAGTCATAAGCGCATGGGTAGATGTTAGGAACAAAATGAAGTCGATTCTAGATGCAATTGAAGTACAAAATGATTTAACCAGTCTATTTTGATAACAGAAGCTAAGCCAGCAAGGCAGGTCGAGTAGGTGATAGACGAAAAGTGATTTAATTGCAGTGGGTCGCGCAGAAGGCAAGTTTCTCGCCTATTCTACTTTCAGAATAGTGATATTCATTTCAGATTCTTATCACAATTGTACTCTTTTAATTCTCTTGTTCATATTTCATTTCATTTCGATTCTTGATTTATTCTTTTCATTTGAATTCATTGTTCATATTCCAATTGTTATTCACAATCATTGATATATTCTGGTGATTAGAATATATCAAAGCATACTGATTATTTCGGTTGCTATTCCAGGGACTGGATAATACTACTTTGGGGATTAAGTTTATTTAATCCTAAGGACCGGGACATAACCGGATCCTTGAGATGGGCCGTAGTGGCTGGGTGCCCGACGGGATCTATATAGTGAGATATAGATCTGCACTGTATCCTGGCTGATCAGCAGGGTATAGCTGCGAACTTGAGTCCAGTTTAGTTCGTTTGTATTCGCCAGTAATGGCCTTCTTTCTATTCTCGTAGGGTTATATCTTTGCAGATATACCCGGGTTACGGATTCATTTATATTTCTTTAACACTGTTTATATTTTATGGACTTGTTGAGCAATTTTTGGCTCACCCTTTTTGTTGTTATTCACCTTATTATTTTCAGTTAAGGAATATGAAACCTATCAGGACTCGAGTGGTAAAGAAATGACCTCGGGATCCTCTCATACCCAAGGTGTTGATCCCAATCCAGGAAGAAAGCTTTGAGTTGCATGAACAAGTGGAGTGTTGATAGATAGTGTGTATGTTTGAATAAAAGCTGAACTTAGTTTAAAATGAATTAGACAATGGTTTGTAATAAAGAGAGTTTGTGAGATTTTAAACTGGGTTTTGTAATAAAGTAGTTAGTGGTTCTTGTTTTCATACTTCAACCTAAAAAGATCTTGGTTATTGCTAAAGGGGTTTAGTTTCATTTCTTTATTATTTGTTAATCAGATTGTACAGGTTTGGTGATTAGCTAGTAACCCCCAGACTTATACCCCGGGTCTGGAGGGCATTACACATTTCATTTAGCTCATCCAAGGTATAATATTCATCTTCCTCCAGCTCCGATATAACTTGCTTCTGGGGTCCTTTGTTCTTTTGGTCAATAGCTTGAACAACTGAAACTTGATCATTTTGCTTATCTTCATTTTCTTCTTTGTCATTTACAATCAAAGCACTTGAACCATCAACAACATGACCATGATGTTCTTTCAATGACTTTCTTTGCATCATTTCAAGTTTATAAGTTTTCAAGATTCCATATAGGACTTCCAAGGTTATTCTGCTCAAATCTCTTGCTTCTTTAATGGCTGATATTTTCTGTTCAAGATGATCAGGAAGCTAGCAGAAACTTTAGGTTAACCTCCTCAGCTTCATAATATTTATCATGTAGCTGCAAGTCATTTATCAATTTATTGAATCTTTAAAAAACTTCAGTGATTCCTTCTTTTGGTTTAGCCATAAACCCTTCATACTGAGAAACTAGAATCCTCATTTGGTTTGACCTAACCTCCTCTTTTCCTTCACATAAGATCTCTATTTTCTCCTAGATTTGTTTGGTTGTGTCACAGTTGACAATATTTTTGTACATTACATTGTCAAGTGACTCTATCAAGATCAGCTGCAAGCCACTATCCAGAGAGATTTTTTCTTTTTCAGTTTCATTATATTCCGAAGGATCTTTAGGAGCATAGTGTGCTGGAATGATCATGTCTCCATCCGTAGATTCCTCAACTCTTACCATGGGGTGAAAGGCCCATTCTTGAGGATACGAATGTATAATGGATTGGCCATCCCGATGAACAGCAACATCTTCTTCTTCCATAATGTGTAGTTAGATCTGTCAAAGGTGGGGATCTTGATACCGTTCAGCTTCTGTGTATTTATTCTTCCAAGATCTTTAATCTGTTTGCTTTCAAATTTTGCTCTGATACCACTTGTTAGGAAATGAATACAACACAGAGGGGGGTGAATGTGTTTTGGACAATTTTAATGACTTTTAGAACTTTTATAAATGATGAACAAAGTAATATGTCTTATAGAGATAATGTGCTTTTAACAGGAATAATAAAACATGCACAAGAACAAACTATCTTTCAAAACTCACTTAATTTTATATTAAAATCAAGCTAGTGTTTTGCTACAAAATTCCGGGTTCTTGATATGTTAGGAACTCAGCTTCTCTCTTAAGAGTTACAAGATTTTTAGATCTATTTGTTACTACTGAAATAAAGCATCAAGTGTTTACTTTATAGAATGGTAACCACTGGTTTTACACAGCATGCAATAACATGTACTAAACCCTATTTTAAGTTAACTAAAACTTTATATTTCTGGCTTACTGTATCTTTGCAAATCGTGCATGTCTGTGACTTTACTTTGTCAGTTAATCTTGGCCTTTGATCTTGTACTCTTTAAGCTGCTTTTGTAGACTTTTCAAATCATTGATTGATTTGTTTGTTGATTGATAATCTTGGATATTTAACTGGTCTGCACTTTATAATTTGAGTTTTACCTCGAGATCTCCAGTATGTTATATAGAGAACTCGACATCTCGATAAGTATAGTGGCTTATCGAGATCTCTTATTACTCTATAGTTGTTGTGACTTATCGAAGTCTCTGAGTTCTTGAATGTGAAATTGACTTGTCGAGACCTCTGAGTTCTTGAGTATGGTCTTGACTTATCGAGATCTATGAGTTCTCGAGTATGATCTTGACTTATCGAGATCTCTGAGTCCTCGAATCAATTTGACTTGTTGAGGTCTCCATTTCTTTGCACGTAGAATTAACTTATCGATATCTCTGAGTTCTCTAGTCATATTTTGACTTGTCGATATCTCAGATTTCTCTAGTAAAGAAATGACTTGTCGATATCTTCAATCTTCATATCTTCAATTTGGCTTCCCTATATCTGAGACTTCTCTGTAAGCTTTTCTTGACTTCTTGATAAGTCATTCTGGAGTTCCTGAATGACTTCTCTATAACACTTAATCTGTAACTTGTAGATTTCTTGATGTAGAATATTTTTTCCAAAACAGATTTATTCAACTTCAAACTTTTTCACACTTTCTCTGAGGCATGATTTTCATGATCTTCTTCTAGAGTTTATTCTTAGGCTTGAGACTGCTTATAGAAAAATACTCAAGTCTAATCTATTTACACTTTTGCAGACTTAAGTGGTACAATACAAAATGCAAACTTAGATTATTATACAACTTACTTAGGGTAGTCAGTTTGCAGGCATGTCTTGTACAACACATAGTACTATATTTATTGGGGAATGGCCTTTGGCAACGGTTTGTCAGGGAGTTCTTATATAACAAATAACTTTTTGTCAATCATCTGACGACTGTGATTAAAAAAAATATCTTTAGGGACCGTGGACATTATCTACGGTTGATACCTAAAATAAAATTTTATTTAATAAGTGAAAATGGACCCCCCCCATATTAATATCAAGTTAATGTCCGCGGTTCGTCACAAAAGAATAAAAGATAATTTTTTCAGACCCCAGATAATATCCGCAATCTCTATAACTATTTTTTTTAATAACTAATTTTTTTAATTAAATGTTACAGGCGTTGAATGATTTATCAAACAAATAAAAAAACATTTATTATATAAGGGATCCATGATGCCGTTGTCAGGACCGTCACCTACTCGTTACACGCAGATGCACCGATACAGGCATGCAAAAACGATATTTGTTGCGTAAGCGGGCCCCACTTAGATTTATGGCTGATCTACCGGGTCCGTTGTGAACAAGTAGGTGGGTGGTAGTTGGTATTTGTATTCATCAGTACTCGTATTATACTGCAATTTTGTTGGCATGAATGTGGTATTGTGAGTATAACCCAGGGTAAACGTCAATAAATTTTTAATAGAAGTAGTTAATAAATTTTGACCGATTCGATAAATTATTGATAAATTACCGATAACTTATCAAATTTTTAAAAAATTTGTGATAAATTATAAATCGGTGACTCAACCAATTAATTTTGATTTCTAAAATCGGTTACTATGTATAATCTCATATTCAGATGTCATGTTTAAATTTCATTCTTGCGCAATTATTTTGAATGTAAATATTTGAATATTTAAAATCATGAATGTTTAATTACTATTAGATAAATTTTATTTAATTTGTTTAACTATACAGGAGATCAAACTTAACATTGATAGTAACATTTAACAAGCACAAAATTACATTAAAATGATTAAGGGCTGTTACTAACAGGCCCAATTATGAGTTTTAAAATATACAAGTTTCCATAAAGAGAACTCCATCACTTATACATCATAGTATCAGGAGGAGATAATACATTGCATATTTGTTATGATATTAATATAATGTTTCTGGGAAAGATCGTTTTTTAACGACATGAACTTTTAGTGTAATCAGTTCATTGATAATATTAAAATTCTAATATCAGGTATACATTTTGTTCATTTTAAATTCATGGTGTTTGGTTGTCTGCTTTTAAAATCTGATATTCATTCTTTAAACTTATCTCAAATCAAGTTTGATACTTCACGGGAGTTGGATTTGAGAGAGGAGTATGAGTAGACCTACTGAATCGGATATACGGATCGATTTCAGATCAGATCAATTTCAGATCATTTTCACTTTCGGATTATGATATAACTGGAGACCCTTCTCATCGGATCGGATGTGATTCGGTTCTAGTCTAATTCTGATAAAAAATGGATGAAATTCGGTAAAAATCGAACAAAATTCGGTTCAGATTAAATTCGATTTAGATATTTCAGATCATAACTTATTTATTTTTTCATATTTTGAGACTTAAAAAATATATTTTTATTAAATGTAGTACTTTTAATATAATATAATGTACTTTTACATTAATTTATAATTAAAAAACTATATTATCAAGAGTATAAGATACCGTTAAGTATGAATTTTGCTTATCTCGGATCATATTCGGTTCAGATATTATATGAATCGGTTTTGTTCGGTTCCAGTTTATAATCGGGTATGTCGGATCATTTTCGGTTAAATTTTCGGTTCGGGTAATTTTCGAATTGATTTAATTTAGGTTTTGGATAATTATCGGGTTATGTAATTCGGATTTCGGATCGAATCTCGTATCCATATATTTCGGTTCGGTTTTTCGGATTCAGATCCATTTTGCCAGGTCTAAGTATAAGGTATCAAGTTAAATTTTGTTAATTCATTTAATTATAAAGTCAAATACAATCTAAAATCATATATCTTAAATATCACGTTATTTAATCTTAAATAAGATGTGCTTATTATTATTTTAATATTAATTAGTAATATTTTATTTGTTTTAAATTTATAAATTATTTTAAAATTTTAAATTTTTAATCACTTATATTTTTTTTGTAAGTTGTATAATAACTTAAATTCGACATATGCATTATATAAAAATTTGATGCAATTAATGAATAAAAATATCTAAATTAAATAAATTTTATTCCAATATTGAAACAAACACATGATATCAGAAATAATTCTTCAACTTTATACCATCTTAACCTGATTTATTATTCCAAACCTATATTATCTTGTGAATCAAACGACCCATGAATGTATTCATTGATACATGACATTATTTTCTCTCTTTTTTCTCAAAAAGATAAATGACATTCTTCAGGACAAAATTACTACTAGACTAGGCTCATTGATCACTCATAAATTATACAATCACACACACATATGTATATATAAAGGAGGATACGCGGGAGGTTAGTTGACGCTCTAATATCGTCTGATTCTATTTTTCTCATTTTCTTTAAATTTTAAATGCTAAAACAAATTATACTTCATTTTAGAAGTATAATATAATAGGTTTTCGAATTTATATAGAATAGGAGTTTGAACTTATAAAAAAGTTTAAAAATATTCTAATAAATAGAGAGAGAAGAAGAATCATAATTTATGAGTTATGACAATATCTTATTCATCTTTCGCATGTACAAATGGATTATCCCCGGGTTTTTTACTGTGTATTTCCTTCTGTAGATCACCAAATAATTCGCTACGCTCGCTCTCTCCGTCTTCGCACTGCCCGAATTGTGTTTGACGGGAGAGCGAATCAAATTAATTTTTATTAAATTATAATAATATTTTATTAATATTGTATTTGAACGGAGAACAAATAAAACTAAATTTTATCTAAATCATTAATTATAATAATTTTTTACTATTATTGTGTTTGACAGGATGACGGCCTAAACTAATTTTTATCTAAATTATTATAATTTTTTAGTTGTATTGTGTTTCATGAAAGGGCGGCTCAAACTATTTTTTTATCTAAATTATAAGTTTTTTATTAGTAATGTGTTTGACGGGAGAACCACACAAACTAAATTTCATCTAAACTATAATAAATTTTTATTAGTATTATATTTGACGGCAGTACGGCTCAAACTAATTTTTATCTAAATTCTATTTTTTTTAGGAATATTGTATTTGACAGAGACAGTCCAAACTAATTTTTTACAAAATTATAATATAAGCTCATATCATAATTTATAAAAGAATTCATAACACCGTCGCGAAGTGCAGGTTTATTTCCTTTCCTAGTTAAACATGTCAGATAAAACATCCAAAAAATAGTCGTGAGATAATAATAAGCTGAATGGAACCAATATTTTTGAGACAAATAATTTTCGAATTTTACAATAAGTTTAAGTTTAAATAATGAAGAATGCAATAATACGAATATTTTCAGTTGATTACCCACCGTTATTCATTAATAAGAATTTTTCTAATTTGTGCTGGTGAATACATAATAAGTACTGAAATTTGTAAGTTTATGTTATTTTAATTAATTTAGTTTTTGAGTTTTGAATTATGTGTCCCCGGTAGAGATGCACAAAAATCCGGTCCCGAAAGTCTGTCGCCCTGATTTGGTCAAAACCCGGTCAAACCCGCCCTGGGCTTAGGGTCTCGACGGGCCTTATATTTTTGGGCAAGTCCAACCCGGCCCGGTTAAAAGTCCGTGTTTTGACCTGGCCCGGTCTTTGGACCGACCCGGTTAAAAACCCGAAAAAATTCGGTTAAAATCTACCTATTCTAATATATTTTCTTATATATTTATGAATTTATAATTATTATAAATATAAATAATACTTAAATATATAAAGTGGGTGTAGTGGAGAAAAATAATGATTATAAATGGATGTAGTTAGTTTTTATATTTATAAAATTTTATCATTTTTCATATATTTTAAAATATACTCCCTCTGATTTTCTTATATGTCGTTTGATTTTTGTGTACAGATTTCTAAATTCATTGACCACATATTTAAAATAATAATTTTTAATTTTTTTTTTCTGAATTAAAATTTTAGTTATATATTTTTATTCACAAAAAAAAAATTTAAAAATTATTATTTTAACTATGTGGTCAAAACACTTAAAAGTGTGTGCACAATAGTTAAACCTCATATAAAAGAAAATAGAGGGAGTATAAAATTGAATGAAATACAAAAAAAAATTGTATAAATATGAACGGGAGGGAGTACAAGTTTAAATCATTATTAAAATATATTACGTGCAAATTGCAATGAGCTGGGAAAGAGGTCCTCGCGGTTTTCAAGCCATAAAACTGCACCATTTGCTAATTCCAATGCTCCTTATTGCAAATATTTATCTATTTCAACGCACCTCATTAAATAAGCTTTGGAAATTGAGCTATTTAATGAGTTTGTTCTTTCATGGATGCCTATGGCTTGTTTATGATGAGTGATCGCGTTATTTATCTATTTTTGTACTCCAAAGTTAGGGCCCAGCAAAAAATGAAATAAAATAGAAATCGAGCTGAAATTACTAAAAATCGGAAAAAACCGATCCCAAAAAAATGAGCCGAATCCGAAATCGAAAAATTGAAAACCGAACCGACTTCATGGTTCCGGTTCCGATTATTGATTAAAAACGAACCGAAAAAATCGAACCGAACCGAATATTTAAATAATTAAATAAATATATTATTTATATATAATTTATATAAATCTTATGAATTCTTAAACTATTTTAAATAACTAAGATTTTATCATTCGAACCAGAATTAATTCATTTGGCCTAAGATCTAAATTTACTACGCAGAACTTTGTTTTGTTTACCCAGATATATGAGTTTTCACTGTTAACCAAGTATAAATGTATCAATATAGTGTATCTTGTTTCTATCACTTTTCATTAAAGTATCAATCTCATTAAAGTATCAATCAGGAGGACTTGTTTGTCACCTTTTTTGTAAAAAAATGTATCAGGAGGACTATTGCTGATATATTTGGAGTTCATGTTTCTTATCTCTCAACCAAGTCTGTGTAAATTTGGTATATTGGGTAAAACTTAAAATGTTGAAATAAATTTTGAATTAAGTATATATTTTTATTTATAATTGTATTTTCATTTTCTAATTTTAATTTCATCCGGTTTTATAACCGAAACTGAACCGATTATTACCGAACGGGGATTTTTGAACCGAAACCGAATCCGAACTGGCGGTTACGGACCCATGCTCTTTGTTAAAATAATATAAGATCTTGAAAAAGTTCATTCTCTTTCTCTAACACCTTGAGATTTTAGAGTAACTGGTTTCTTCACATGGTATCAGAGCTTAGGCTGGCGGAAGAACTAAAATTCGATTCCCAGCCACCCCCAACATTCTCACAATTTAATGTGAACACTAAAGGCAATTAATGCCCCAAAAATGGGCGCCGGTGTTCCACTTTACGACCCATAAATGGGCTTTCGAGTGAGGGAAAGTATTAAATATATGATTCTATCGAGACCATCCTCTAACACCTTAAGGTTTTAGACGAGCTGGTTACTCAACATAAGTTTTGGATTAGCTAATTACTCAACATGATATCATAGTTCAGGCTGGCAGAGGACTCAGGTTCGATCCTGCCACCGCCAATATTTCTTCCAATTTATGAGGGACACGAAAGACAAATTTATGTTCCAAAGATGGGCGCCCGTGATGTACTCTTTGACCTATAAATCTTTGACCTATAAATGCACTTTCGAGTGAGGGGAAGTGTTAGAATAATATAAGATACCGTAAAAAGGTCATTCTCTAACACTTCGGTTTGGTAATAATAAATAGAATTTTTTTATTATTTGCCCATGAACACATAAACGCAAAAATTTATAATTTTAGGCCATTTTAATTAACGAAGTCTTTGTGAATGTGGTTGCATTAATATATATTATGTACCTTTTACAGCTGCAGTTATGAACCTGATGATACAAAGATAGTATGAATTAGTGACGCTTTCTATCTTTCATCGACAGACTTGGCGATGCCCAGAATCCATTAGAGGTTAGCATAATAAAAAGTAATGCAATAGTTCGGTCAGACTAACAAACAAAGAAATGCAAAGCACTCTGATCCACGTAGTTTTAAGTCAAATGAGCTGCACGATCGCGGCTATTCGTAAAGCCCCATTTTGCAGAAGATCACTTAGCTCGTCGAACAACAAAGCAGTACGCCAGCCCCATCCTTTTGGAGCTTTAGGTAGAAGCGTTCCACTCTGTTTTAAGCTTCCAAAAACCATCACTTCTCTTTTGGATGGACAAATCAGCTGGATTATAAGGAAGAATGTAAAAAAAACCAGAAAGACATTTTCTTTAGTGACCGTTAATTCTCAGTAAAAGAAGACTAGTTGAGCATTTCAATATTAACTTCATTACCTGATAACGAGCAGTAACCTTTTCACGAGTATCGACATAAATATGAACCTGTACAACACGCATCCGCAAACTAGAGATTAAAGGATGCCTGAATAAAAGGTTCTTCGAACAGTTGCACTATTTCATATTATATGTTTGAAGCTTATGTAAGCTTTTGCTAGTAATCAGACCAGTGAACAACATGACGAAAACCAAACAAATTAAACTACACAACTCATGAACAGTATACTTATATGAAGAGAGGAGGAAAACTACAGCTTGCACCTAAATTATAGATCTCTAAGATGGAATTTATGGTGTACATATTTGCTAGCAGGTCACACATAATTGCACAAAATTGCAGTGCAACAAAATTGAATTGGCAATCTCATTCTCAATTAATATGAATGTAAAATATACGTAGATAAGATGAATTAACATCATGAATGCATTACTGTTATAAACTTCATCAATATACCTATGTCAATAAAGGTACTATAGATAAGTTTTATCCAATGACTATATTGAGTCATCGACGTACTCTAACCTTCCTAAGAGGATCAATGATCTCTGCCTTCCGCCGATGAAGAAACAGTCCTGAAATTATAAGCATACAGGTCACACATTTTCTTTGACCGAACAAACATTATATACAGTTTCATGTCAAATGCCAAATCTATAAATAAAATTTACCAAGGGTTCGTCTTCCTTGGGGGTCTTCATCATTAAAAGCCTGAACACTAACCTACTCGATTCAACAAAAAAGATTACTCAACAAGGAAACTAAAGCTTTAGAAACAGGAACACAGCTTCTAAAATAATAAATGCAACCTAACCAACTCTGTTTACATACCTTCCATAGGGAACCAGCATAGAAAACTTCTGGGGAGTGTTTCACTTGGCCATCATTAAGCCTGTGTACATCATCAAATTCGACCCTGTAGCACCATTAAACAACTTTTAGATCTTTTAATAGCTTCTTTCTAGCACAGTGGTACATGATGACAGTCTGCTAGAACTCATAATAGACTACGATGTGATCAAAATGAATACTCAATCCAATTTTATTGTCCGCCGAACAAATTAATGTCATGCGCTAAAGAGAATTAAAAAATTAGATACTTGAGAAATGGAGTTGAAACTAGTGGTGTCATGGTTTCACAGCATAGGCATATAAGTTGCAATTTATAAAATAATGATAGAGGGAAATGGACAAATCACCCAAAATCCAGCACTTGACAAGTGAATTTGTGGTCTGGTTTATCTTTAAAACACATTGTTACAACCAACTCTTCTGAACATTACAGGGAAACTAGTATATACATATTCTGTACCAGATTTTCTAACAAAATATCTATGACAGACAATGCTTTATGGATCATAAGCTATAATATTAATCTGATAGAGGATGCCAGCTAATAAATCAGTAAGTATGCCACGCAAAACAAATAACTTACGAAAAGCGAAAGGGAGGAAAATGACTAAAAGGAGTTTTCATATCCAACGATATCGAGCTATTCGCATTCTCCCACTCAACTCCAATGGCCTGCTCTGGCGAATCTAACATCTGCACAGAAATCTCAGGGGTTGTAGAAGCAGAAACTGAATGACCGACCAGTCTGCCGTGCAAATCTGTTTCATAGCCTCTCTCTGTTTGCTCCCCATGAACACTGGACATGCTGCTCACTCCTTGGCTGAGCCCAACTAAAGCTGTCAACCCATCCCCAACCACATCTGCATTGTTATCTGCTCTATTATCTGAATCATCATTACCAAGAGTTTGCTGGCAGTTACGGTTACCCACACCAAAAGGAACTCGAGAAAACACAAAGCGTGTTGGTGGCCAGGCAGCTGCTGGTACGAACGTAGTTCCACGCCCAATACCAGCTAGCCCATCATTTGGCCCTCCTCTATTTACGTGCACCCTTACAGGCCTAAAAAGCCCACTGCCTTCACCTTGAGCAGAATCAGTGACATACAGATTTCCTATATTGCTTGATGATATATGCTGGTCATGCTCTTGTATGTAATAACCTGAGGCAGGAATGCCACGTGAAAATCCATACGGCTGCCTACATGCACAGGCCATGCTCACAAGGCAACAATTTTTGCAAGTGTCTGCACCAATCTCTAGTACCCGCTGGCTCAGAAGCATCTAGAAAAACCAAGAGTAACACGGACACACAGGAAAAGAACAAAACATTATACTTAAGAGTGAAAAACTGGATTTAAGCTGAAAAAAATGTCGCAATGTTAATTTCTGCATTGTGGCAAACATTTAAGGCTTCAGGTATCAATCAAAAACAGTATTACATTTTACATATATGATTGAATTGACTGATCAATACAAGAAAAGGTTACCAGATGAAATTGTGACTTAGCCAATAAAAGAAAATAAACTGTTTAAAACAAAATTGCACAAGACATACATAAAAATGCCAAATGATTTTGAAATAGTGTATAGATACAGGATTAGTTTTATAAATACACTTTCTATCCATAATTCTCAGAAAAAAAGACTAGATTTGTCAATCAAAAATATTTTTTGGAACATTGAAATTGAGGTGATATTATTATAAAAGAGTAAAATTCAGGTAGCTTCAAGATAAACACACAACCAAATTAAAAAGAGAAAGCAATATACACTAGAACTTTGCTGCAAATAACTTCACAATGACAGGACTATGACTCGAGTCATTATGATGGCTTTTATTTTAGTTTCGAGCTTTTTATTCCTTTAAAATTATTCTACGACTATTCTCATATGTATTATAACTTCTTCAGAATCAGAACTGTGTCAACTAATGACTCATAGATGAAATTATGTAAAAACAAATATCTTTCAAACCTGCAGCCATAGACTATCATTCACAGCTTTGCCTGGAAACCCCAATTCTTCAAGTTGCTTTCTCACATTTAAGAGTGCCTCAAAACTCATGTTAGAATACAAAAGAGAGCCTCCTTCAAATATATTGACAAATGCATCATAATCTTCTCCACTCAAGCCACATATTCCTTTAGCACAAGTTTTTAAATCTCTTCGACCCACAATTCTACCACCCCATGAGAGAGGAGGCATGCCGCATCTTCCCCATTCATTGGACATGATCCCCTCGCAGGAAGAGTTCATAGCACTGCAAGGTCTTTGTTCTTCTGTAAGCCAGCTATTATTGTTCAATTGGTAGCACGAAACTTCTTCAGAAGGCCCTTCCACGGCAACACCATCGCTTCCAAGTAAGTTTGCTCTGACACTGGTTGGAACTTCAAGATATGCACAGTTGGATCTCATTTCAGAAGTATATGAAAATGAATTTCTTGATGAAGTCCGTTCACTGTTGCATTGAGATCTTGCCTCCAAAGTTGACCGAGTGCATGCAGCTGCTTGCTGCAGCTGCTTGTTGGGCTCATGTAGCACACTGCGAGAATCCATCACACTGTTTGGAACCTCAACAAAATTGTTAGCAGGAGTACTTTCACCTTCGAGTTGATCTTTGACTCTTAGTCTCCCCATATCAGATTCTAATATTACACTAGAGCTGTCACTTATCACATTTTTTCCTTTTGACTTCTGATATTCAAAATTAGTTTGCGGTCCCATTTCAGGATTGGAACTTCCTTCCTCACTATGTTCCGTCTTACAAGGTGCACCTTTGGCGACGAGAGTGTATAATGCCAATTCAAACCTTTATATTTGAAAATTATATCCTATATATAATTAGTATAAGGTGGATATTTGGTTGGTCGTACTACCGCATAAAGCATACATACCGTTAGATTAAAAACAAAATCAATGATCGAGATTATTTGTTATTTGCTGCAAAGATGATATGAACATCCAATTCTAAAGACATAATCTAATCCTAAATACATAATGAGACATAATTATTAACAATTATGTATAACAATTCTAGATATAATTTATTGATTAAATATATTACTTTTAATTTCGAGAGTATATCGAATTATAGAACTACTAAATACATAAAATAATTCAAAGTAACTTATGACTAAAAAATAATATTAAAACAATGAGGGCCGGGAAAATGTAGAAAAAAACATACTTTAAAAAACATTATAACGAAAAAAATATACATTAAAAATTCAAAGGAGTAGAAAATAATATGTACACGACAAATAATTAACTAATCATACACCACGAGAAAAAATGAAAATTAATATAGCAAACTACACTTACTTACTTTAAAAATATAACTTTCAAACTTATAGTAATTTATTTGATGAAATTAATATGCAAATCCCGTGCATAGCACTGGCCTTAAGCTATTTTAAATAATAAATTAAAAGAATCCCATATTGAAAAACATTTACAAGTGTCTAACTTGTATACTTGTAAATTACAAAGCAGAATATTGACAATCAAGATGCTCCTTACCGTTTTTCTTCACTAGGTACCCATAATTCATCTGAAGTCAGTAATGCATGCAAAGTCTGAGATGAAAGCTTCGGAAGCACCTGTTTGATTAAAGGATTTTGTGCAGATATTTTAAAACATTTAATCTTTTGATAAAACAAACCTGAATGTGTAAGACAATATATTAAGCACAGCATAAACTTGAAACAGCTGGAAAAACATATATGTTTATTACTGTAACGAAGAATTAATAACAAAACTTACGAACGCATCCCATTCCAAAGAAACATAATTGATAATGGCCCTATCATAACAAAATTACACCATGAAAAGTATTGTTATTACTTCATGGTTGATATTCTAAATCTACCTATATTCTCTTATTTGTCTAGTATTTAATTAATTTCCTGACTAGCATTTGTCGTAGTATATAGATGATGTTTGTATTAGGTACTTAACATCATGGGATGTTCAATAACCTAAAATCAAATCATCAATATCTACCGGTCTGTTTCCCATTTAATGAAGGACCTACAGCAGCCACTGACCTAGTGTGCCTGTGTCATCTACTCATCTCCGCACCGGTGCTTTTGAAAATTCAGCAAGTCCTTGTATCAAAGCTGTCAGTAAATATCCATTGTTTTTTGCGTCTCTATCACATTTTATTATAAATCACGGGAATATTCAAATTTATGATAAAAATCTGCCTGTGACTATCTTGAGAGAACTTGATGAAAACTCTGCAAGATTTTGCCTACTGGCCACCTGACGGGTAATCTATATGTTATTAAATAGTTTATATATTTGTTTGTTTGTAGTGATAAATAGTACATTAATCTATATGTTCAATATGTGGGGCTAGTAGAGTATCAGATAAGTACTATATTTATAGTAAGCCAAATTGTTATGGGCCTTAGTCCATTAGTTTATTTCTATTATCTATGCATATACATAATGATGTAATCCCCACAACAAATAAGACTTGATTATTAAGATATTTTGAATATTGAATTAAGTCTCTTTCGTGGGTTGTGATCCATACTAGGTTGGGAAAGCTGTGGGGGTAGTGGGTTTTGTGCAGTTAATCCACCCAATTTTATCAATTTAACATTTTCATCCAAAAATAATTCCTTCTCTTCTCAGAGTTTCAGCAACTCTATCCTCTTTGTAAAAATAGGTTAAGGGTTCCATCCTCAATGAAGACGTGCGGCCGTGAGTATTTCATTTTTTGTGATTGACCTTTACCAAACAAAAGAAAATATGCTAATTGGATTTAAAAACTAGAAATTTTCTTTTGAAGCTTGACAAGAATTTACAAAATAATTGCTTGACCAGCCTTGCTTTCTGTAGAAGTGCGGGGCCTTCCTTGCTCAGTATATATCCTAGATATCATTCTAAAGTTTATAAAGAAAAGGGACTGTTCCAAATTTAAACATGAATATGATTACTGCCGATCTTGTACCTCTCGTAACTCCATGGCGCCACTCTGACAAAGGTACCCCCAACAAGCACTCCTAACACGTTCTCCGTGAATACCATAATCTTGGCTCTCTGCGAAAACCTGTGTCATAGATGAAAACAGTCAATAGATGTGACTAGAAGATTATATGAGATGTAGCCACATGACTAACCTGATATGCTAAGAAATTTGAAGTCCATAGTTCGGATATGATAAAGTCAGTGCAGATTGCACATAAATCCTGAAAATAAAATGGTCAAAATTACTTTCCCAACAAAATTAAAGATAAAATTGTGATGGTCATTTATCCAAAAAGACATAAATTAATGTGATTGTGAACGTGAGAATCCACAGAGGTTTCCTTGTAGCCAGCAACTCAAAATGTGAAGCACAAGGCAACATCTTATCCTTGAACAATTTTCACGGATCTCTAAAGAGAATCCAAACTTGGAAAAAATGTTTATTAAATTTTTTAGGTATTTAAAAATGAACTCCATATTTTACCATATAAGGTCCAATGTCTAACCTCGTATGCATGAGGTACTACACCTGAGATTTACTGGTGGAACTTGGTGAATATTGGAGCTTATAAATCAAGTTCCTACTTTTTTTAACTTTTCAATTCAGAGAAAAAACTGAGTTAGCAGGATGGCAAAGCGCATCTCACACATGTATGATTAACTATACTCAAAGAATGACAAACCTCAAATTCAAATAAACAGACGCTAGCAGCCTATCAGTCAATTCAGTTAATATTACTAGTGAGGCGTGAATTAGCCTTACAAATTAAAACTGACATAACCTCTCCATTATGCATTATTATCATCACCTTGACATACCTGAAGGTCAAGAAATGATGCAGCTGCTAGAACACGATATGCATTATTATCATTAAGTTTAGGGTGATGTCCATAAAGATATGCCAGAGCTGTAGCAATTGCCTCCCCGTTAACATTATTATCATCCACATGCAAAGACAGAACTGGAGCATTGGCTTCTCTCCAAGGTCCATGAAGCATGTTTCTGCAGTAACATTGTATAGAAATATTAATGAAAATCGAGGCAAAAACAACATTATCAAACACAAGTTGTACATAGTAGCAGACACAATCTCCTTGTTCGATGAACGTACTAGTAATTAAAAAAAAAGAATAAATATGACACATGGATAACAAGCTTACCCTAACCATGACCAGATTAGTCAAAAATTAAGTGGAAATCCGATCTGCTACTTATATCACAGAGATACTGTTAAAGGTCCCTAAAGCGAGAACCACTACAAGCACCTAGTTGTGTGCATGAGCGCCCACCTGCTCAAGTGCGCAGCTAAATTTCAGAGTTTAGACTAATAAGCACCAACTCATGATGCCTTAATCCTAAGACTCCCTGCACTTGCCAATCTCAAGTTTCTCTACAAATGACATGCCATATCAGAAAGTGTTCTTCTGGAAAACCTCTGGCACATCCTACGCAAGGGCTCTAATTACAAGGTATCTTAGAATTTTAATAACTCGCCTCTAAGTCTCAGTTAAAAAAAAAATCTATCCTACTTGGAAAAAAACCACAATCCTTTCCTTGTCACACACACCAAAACTGTTAATTAATTTCAAAACCTAAAATAATTTACACTATTATCATCGATAACCACTCCGTATTTCAAATTCAGTACACGGCTAATTATACTAAACAATAACCGAACTTCTACATACACGAAACAACCAAAAAACGCATAAATACACGTGAAGTGCAAGTTAATTATCAATTCAAACTAAAGTAAGACGTCTTAAAGAGAATAAATCATAATCATAAACAAAACATATCCTCCTGGCAATTACATAACAACAATATTTTCCGCAACACAGACCATATATGATACATACACAAACTGCAAGTAAATCATCAAAATAACTAAAATAAAGCTATGATACAGAATAATTCAGACATGTAAATAAATACACCTTACTAATAATTATAAAGTGCTGTAATCGAGATACGAAATAACTAATAAACTTGGTTAGAGCGTTTTCTAAATTGAGCCCCGATAGTGAGAATTAAAACAAAATGCATTCTACTCATTATCACAAAATTACGATTAGTGTTGTAATTAAAGCCAATTCGAGTAGCTAATAAACGAGTTATAGTATTATAAAAACTAGCTCGAATAGTTAATATTAAAACAAAATGCATCCTACTCATAATCATAAAATTAAGATTAGTGTTGTAATTAAAGCCGATTCGAGTAGCTAATAAACGAGTTAGAGTATTTTAAAAACTAGCTCGAATAGTTAGAATTAAAACAAAATGCATCTTACTCATAATCATAAGATTGCGGTAAAAAATTAAGTGGAATTCCGATCTGAACAAAATGAACATACTACTAATTAAAAAAAAAAGAGAATAAATATGACACATCGATAACAAGCTTACCCTAACAATGACCAGATTGGTCAAAAATTAAGTGGAAATCCGATCTGCTATTTTTATCACAGTGATACTGTTAAAGGTGCCTAACTCCAGCACCCAAAGCCTTTAAAATTAAAAGGGTGCCATATTACTCTACAAGCACCTAGTTGTGTGCATGAGCGCCACCTGCTCAAGTGCGCAGCTAAATTTCAGAGTTCAGACTATTAAGCACCAACTCGTGATGCCTTAATCCTAAGACTCATGCACTTGCCAATCTCAAGTTTCTCTACAAATGACACGCCATATCAGAAAGTGTTCTTCTGGAAAACCTCTGGCACATCCTACGTAAGGGCTCTAATTACAAGGTATCTTAGAATTTTGATAACTCGTCTCTAAGTCTCAATTATGACAAAAAAAACTATCCTACATGGAAAAAAATTACAATCCTTTCCTTGCCATACACACCAAAACTGTTAATTAATTTCAAAACCAAAAATAATTTACACTATTATCATCGATAACCACTCCGTATTTCAAATTCAGTCCTCGACTAATTATATTAAACAATAACCGAACTTCTACATACACGAAACAACCAAAAAACGCATAAATACACGTGAAGTGCAAGTTAATTATCAATTCAAACTAAAGTAAGATGTACTGAAGAGAATAAATCATAATCATAAACAAAACATATCCTCCTTGCAATTACAGAACAACAATATTTTCCGTAACAGACATATCTGATACATACACAAACTGCAAGTAAATCATCAATACAACTAAAATAAAGCAATGATACAGAATAATTCAGACTTGTAAATAAATACACCTTACTCATAATTATAGAAGTGCTGTAATCGAGATACGAAAAACTAATAAACTAGAGCGTTTTCTAAAATGAGCCCCAGTAGTGAGAATTAAAACAAAATGCATTCTACTCATAATCATAAAATTACGATTAGTGTTGTAATTAAAGCCGATTCGAGTAGCTAATAAACGAGTTAGAGTATTTTAAAAACTAGCTCGAATAGTTAGAATTAAAACAAAATGCATCCTACTCATAATCATAAGATTGCGGTTATTGTTGTAATTAAAGGCAATTCGAGTATCTAATAAACGAGTTTGAGTTATGAATACATACACAAATTGCAAGTAAATCAAGTACTCCCTCCGTCCCTCCCAAATGTTTACATTTGGGTGGGGCGCGGAGTTTAAGAAAAATGATAAAGTAGTGGAGAAAAGTTGAAAAAGTGAGTAAAGTAGTGGGACCGATTAATATTATATGTATAAATTGGGTATAGTGGAGGAAAGTAGTGGATGTAATTAATTTAAAAATTATAAAAACTTTACTATTTTTGGAAAATTTTGAAATGTAAACAATTGGAAGGGACATCACAAAAAGGAAAGTGTAAACAAATGGGAGGGACAGAGGGAGTATCTAATAAACGAGTTTGAGTATTTTATAACGAGCTCCAATAGTGAGAATTCAAAAAAAATGCAATCTACTCAAAATCATAAAATTACGATTAGTGTTGTCATTAAAGCCGATTTGAGTAGCTAATAAACGAGTTAGAGTATTATAAAACTAGCTCGAATAGTTAGAATTAAAAAAAATGCATCCTACTCATAATCATAAATTTCCGATTAGTGTTGTAATTAAAGGTGATCCGAGCATCTAATAAATGAATTCGAGTATTTTAAAATGAGCTCGAAATCGAATAGTGAATTAAAACAAAATGCATCCTACTCATTGTTATAAAATTACAATTAGTGTTGTAATTCAAGTCGACTCGAGTAGCTAATAAACGTGTTGGAGTATTTTAAAAGGAGCTCCAATAATTAGAATTGAAACAAAATGCATTTTACTCATAATCATAAAAAACTACGATTACTGTTGTAACTAATTAAAGGCGATTCGAGTATAATAAACGAGTTGGAGTATTTTTAATTGGAGGTGGAATTGCATTATACCTGAAGTAAGAGCTACGAGAGAGAATGAGGCGGTGAAGATGATAAGTGGAGCCCATAGCATGAATAACAACATCAGAAAAAGAGCCATTGTTAAAACCTTGCAACTGTATATGATCGCAGAGTGACGTCAGATTACAGTCATCATTCTCGGAGAGTTGTTGTTGTTGCCGGAACGGTGGATGTTGATGATGCCTAGGGAAGTGTGTTGCAGTTGGTGTTTCCATGGCCTCGGGAATTGTGATTAGTAGATCGATGAGGTCATTATTCAATTAATTAGAATCGAATTTCAATTTGTGAATTGTGATCAGATAAGATCATTTATAGCACTTCTTTTCTATCGGAGAAGAAAGAAATGGGCTACTGTACTGTAATGCGTCGAGAACAGAATATGCTCATACTGGCTTTGCCCCTTCTTACACGCACTTTGCGTTATTTTAGGTGTAAAGTACTTCAATCCACTTTTTGTGGGAAAGTTTTGGAATAAAAGTTCGTTAAATTTACATTCATTATCACTTGCTTTCGCTCTTTTTAAAAATTCGGGAGTATAAATATGAATGCAAGTTACTCACCCACCACTTGCTTTCCTTCGTAATTAAAATTCGGGAGTAAGGGGTTAAAGATCCGATCCCATTTTTAAAATTCAATTAATTCTTATATATTTTTATTAATTGATATATTATAAATAAATTATTATATAAAATATAAATAATTATATATTATATAATATGAATATATATTAACTTATAAGTTACTATTAAAATAAGGATATTAAAATTAATATTAATTTAAAATATAAAATGCATCCCTTTTCTTCTCCGATCCATCATTCATTTAATTCTAAATCAATATCTCGACTCTCTTCCGATTTCAGATTTTTATAACCTTGCAAAGTAATGCAAGTTACACATAAATAATAGGTTAAATTTTTTAAGTATTTTTTATTTGAAAATACTAACTAATGCTCAACATGCAGTTTCGTAAATTATTTTTACATAAATTAGTTTTATTGATGTATTTATATAGGTACTCAATACAAAAATATTAAAAAAAATTATAAATATGAAAAAAATAAGAACAAAAACACCACTTAAAAATGTGTTAAATTTGAAAACATGACATTATCTAATATTTTTGGTCAAAAAACAAAAACAAATTGTAAAACAGTAGTCCATTTTGCGTTTTCCTTCAAACCCAAACATAAGACTCTAATTTGGGATATGAGCATGAATTGAAGTAGAATGTTGAATTTTTTTAAGAAACAAAACAAAAGGCCATCCGCATTTTGGTTAAAAAGAAAAATGATACCCGATCCTCTGTTTTGAAATAGCATTTGAGCCATTTTTTTTAGAAACTGATTAAGTACAAATATCAAATTTTACGATTAACTAATTTACTAACCTGCGCTTCGCAGTGGCCTTATAAATATGTTATTAAAAAAAAATATCTAAATAATAAAATATTATAGTTTTAAATTTATACATTTTTTTGTCATTGGAACTCTTGATTCTAACCCACTATTTAGTAAATTGTGCTTCACAACACCCTTATATACCTAAAATTATGACTTCATACTCCCGACATTCATCAATCTCATTAAAATACGTGTTACCCACTTGTTTATGATCACATTAAGCAATAAGTATTAGAACAAACATAAAAACTCTTAAATTATAAAATAGAATTACCTTACTATGAATCCTAAAACCAAACTCTCTATACTTGCAAGCCGAAACTCAAATATAAGTATATTTATAACTTTAATCACACCATAAAATTAAAACAATCATAAAATAAAAAATTAAATAAATAACACTTAGGCATATCCATATACATATAGTTTTGATCATATTTTTATTTAAAATGAAAAAAAAATTATAATAAAATTTTGACAACTACATTTTATAAGAACGGTTAGGTATGAAGTGCACACAGAAGAGAGATGAATGTGTATTTCTTGATTTTTCTTTTAAAATTCTATAAATTTACTTTCAAGAAAATCAACTTTTGTGTTTAGGCTTTGGAACTCAACAGAGTATAAAAATTTGCAGTGATAATCAATTGATTGTAAAAAACACAGAATAATTATCAAAACTTACTTGATCATTATATTAAAAATCAAATATGTTGTGCTAGAAATATGAGTTATTGAATGTTTAAGAACTCAGCTACTTCTTGAGAGAATACAAGAAATTATAGAATGTTTTTTTAATAATTGGAACTAAGGATCCGTGACATGTTTTATAGATCAACATGCACAGTTTACAGAAATTACACTAAAATAGACTAATATATTTTCTAAAGTCTTTTTGTCTATTTCTATTTTAGTGCTACAAATCTGCACACAATCTTTCAGGTTTGTTACCCTCCTTTGTCCAGTTCATCTTAGCCCTTGATCTTGCACTCTTCAAGCTGCATTTGTGGACTTTCCATTTTAATGATAAAATGGTTTGTTGACATATAATCTTTAATCTTCAAGATAGATGCATTCTGTAATTGAAGCTGTTATCGAGATCTTCAAAGTGTATAGAGATGTCTGTGTCGCGATGTAGAATAGATTGTCGATATCTCCACTTCTCTATATGTGTAAATGGCTTGTCGATATTCCACTTCTCTACATGTGTAAATGACTTGTCGATATCTCCACTTCTCTACATGTGTTTTGACTTATCGATATCTCCACTTCTCTATAAGCCCAATTGACTTGTCGACATCTCCACTCCTCTATAAGCCAAATTGACTTGTCGACGTCTTCACTGCTCTATAAGCCAAATTGACTTCTCTGTAAGTGGATTGACTTCTCTACATGTCAAATTTACTTCTCGAAATTCTTTGATATGTGACTTCTTGACATTTGACTTATAACGTTTTTCAATCTATAATATTATTATTCACCAAGCTTGTTATTCCCAGTGGACTAACAATGAGATTTACAGAAGGGGGGTTGAATGTAAATCTCAAAACTTTTTCAAGTTTTGAGCAGTTTCTAAGGCTAAGTGTTTTTGAGAACAAGTGTGTGAATTGCTTGAAGCTAATACAGACAGATATATATTCAAACACAAATGTAAAGAACACAAAGAACTTAAACACTTTTCTGGTGGATTTGTTGTTCCACCAGAGATGTGTTATTTCAGAAAATCTGTGATTTAAAGAATTAAATCACAGCTGCTTCCTAGTACAAACTAGATGATTTTCTCTCTGGATATTTCTAAACAGCTCAGGAAAATTCTTATCTAATTACTAGCTGCTACTTGGTTTATATATCACCAAGTTTACAAGTGAAGACAAAACTGTAAAATACAATTAAAAAGATTCTTCACATGTTTCTTCTTCATTTCTCTATCAAATGTAATTTAGGCTTGGTTGTAGATCTTTAAATACTTCCTTGTTTGCATCAGAATGGAAATGCTGCATTTTCTTGATTCCTCATAGAGGCTTCCACATTCCAGTTTGTCTCTGTCAACCCATGTGCCTCTGTCAGCTTGTGAATTGTCACTATCAACTGCTAATGAACTAAGCATCCGTTGAAACTTTCATCCGTTGATGCCTTATCCGTTGAGACTTTATCCGTTGAAGCTTTATCCGTTGATGCATTATCAGTTGAAGTCTTTATCTAGTTGAAGCACTCATCCGTTGATGGATATTATCCGTTGAAGCATTAGAGACATCCATTGAAGCTTTGTTTCTTATCCGTTGAAGGTTTTCAATATCAGTTGATACTTCTTCACTTATACAAAATTACAAGGCATGAAATATTTATAATTAGCCCTCCTATTTGCATATCCACTAGTAGTCAACATGACTGATAATTTTCTACAACATCTAAGAATTACAACTTGAATCCAGAGAATGAAATGTGCTACAATACTAAACTTATTGCTAAGTAAAGCTACTCCTTCAACGGATAACCAAGATGGTCTTATCCGTTGAGGCTACAAACACTAGATTTCTACTTAAGTGTTTTGTTTAACTTATCATCAAACTAATACACATATTCCTAACAATCTCCCCCTATTTATGTCTACTAGAATTGTAGACATAAATTTGGGTTTAGCTTGATAATAACAAAACACTTGACAAATATATAAACTGTAATAAAGCAGAAATTCAAAAGTGCTGCAAAAATGTGTATGCTGAGATGGAATTGAAGAATTACATTGTTTCCAAGGGTGCTCCTTTAGCCTGAGCAGATTAGTTTCTTTTCCTTTGATTCCTTATTTTCTTTCCTAGCCTCCTGTCATTCTCCTCTATTTGAAGTTGAAGTTGTCTATAGAATTCAGCTTCATCTTCTTCATTGATGTCCAACTTAGATTGCATATCCTTGAGAGTTTCATTACTGGCAATCTTGAGCTGATCTTCAATTCTGAAAAATCTTCTGACTCCTTTGTTGTCTCTGAACTCCATCAATAGATGAGGTGATTTGTGAACTGTAATTTCTCTTTCTTGAATGAGTAATGTTCTAGGCAAGGCATTGGGCTCCCTCCAAGTTTTCCTTATGTTGGCAATCTTGTTGAGAATCTCAGTCTTGGCAGTCCTGGTAAAGCCAGAATCCCTTTGTATGGCTGAGTAGACTCTAATCAAGGTAGAGTAGCCTTCATTCAGAATCCTGTAGAGAGGCCAAGTTCTTTCCCCACTTCCTTTGTATTTGAACACTAGTCTTTCTGGTAGCTTTCTGTAGGCAGCTATTCCCCTTACTTCCTCCAGCTCATCCAGATAGAGTTCAATGTCTGAAAATTCTTTTATGTCACAGATGTGAACATAATCATCCTTAGAGGCTTGAGGCTTAGGCTTAGGTTTCTGTGTGAATTTGATTGAGGCTTTAGAGGGTGTTGATTTGATTCTTCTTTTCTGCTTCTTTGATGGTGGAGAAGAGGTTAAGAAGGTGGGCAATTTGATGGTGTCCCAATCAATTGGTTCCTCCTTGGGAATGATTGTTTCACCATGAATGTTCATGAAGGGGTCAGGCACAATGGGTTCAGGAATAGAGGGTAGTGGTTTGGATATTGATTGGGTTTCTTCAGTCTCATCTACCATCTCTCTCTTTGTATTGGCCTTCTTTCTGTTCCCTTTCTGCCATTCTTCTCTTTCCTTACTTCTTTCCTCCATATCAGTATCAACCATGTCCCCCATAGCTTCATCTTCACTTTTGTCTTCAATTTCTTTCTGTTCTTCAGCCTGACTTGACTTTAGCTGTTTTTCAAGCTTTGCTTGTGCTCTTTTGTCAGCCTTTAGCTGTTTGGCTTCTTCCTTCAACCTTCTGGTTTCTTCCCTCTTGGCTATTGAGAATTTGGGATGTCCTTGCATCACACATATGCTCTTTCCCTCTCTGAAGATAATAGCCATGTTCCTCCTTACAGCCACATCCATGGTCTCTTTGAGCTTTATGATACTTCTACCCAAAAGCTTGTCCTCATCAGCCTTTAGAAGAGGAAAATCCACTTCTTTCAGAGGATTCTTTGTAGAGTCCTCAATGGATCTGTTGTTGGGCTTGAGAACCATAGATTTCAGATCCTTGGAAGAAGTCTCTTCAACCTTATTCCTCCATACTGGCTCGAGTTCCATAATAATTGATTCCACTTTTGTGCTATGCTTCACAGATTGTGATTGAGAAGTTGTAGAACCAAAAATTTGTTGCATCTTTTCATCAATCTTCTTCCTTTGCTCCTTGACTTGTAATTCAGCTGCTGCTATCTGGATTAGATCAATTCCATCAAGCTTTCCTTTGATTTGAATAATTGGAGAAGTGGTGATGGCAGGAACTAGCACTTGAGATATTTGAACTGTTGTTGATGGCTCTCCTTCCCCTTCCCCTTTATTCTCCCCCTTTTTGTTATCATCAAGGGTAGGGGTCAAGCCTTGTGCTTTTTCCAGCTGCATGAGTAGATTTGTTTGAGTTTGTTGATTCTGAAGAATGGTGACCATAGAGTCTTCAATGATCTGAACTCTGGTTTCCAATCTGGCCAGCCTCTTGTCAGTATCAGATTCTTTCCTCAGTCTCCCCAACAAATCTTGCATGGTACTATAAGGTATGATTGAATCCAACTTCTCAGCATTGTAGGATTTCAGATCAACAATGTCCTGTTTGAGCTCATCCACACTTAGATTCTGTCTGAAGTGCTGCAGCTGCAAGAGATGCAGAAATTCCAGATAAGCTTGAAGAATTACCTTGGTACCAGCATCTGTAGTCTCCTGAAGGGCCTTCTGAATTGTCATGACTTGTCTAACCAAAGTGACACCAAACTCTCCCGGTGTTGATGCTTTTGCCCATGCCCATTCAGGAAGATCTGGAACAGAACTTGGGCCTGCTACTCCCCCTAAGTTCATGCTCTCATCCAAAGAATCAGAGTCATCATCATTAGAATTTACTCCAAATTCTTCAGATGGCTCACCAGCTTGAGAAGGCAGCCTATTAACAGCAGCTTTGTCTCTGAGAAGAGATTCTGAAGTGTGTACAATGTTTAAAGTCTGTTCTGCCTCCACATTGCCCTGTGAAAGGAATATGTCCTAAGTCCAATCATGTATAAGGATTTAGGAATAACTTTTATGTAATATGTTTTGATTTCATTGATATTAATAAAGACTTGTTTTGTTTTTATTACGGGCTTTATCTATTTAAGTGTTTAAATAAGATATACCATAGTTTAGAGTAAAGCTTTTTATGGATTATGATGAGATCATAATAGTGAGACCTAAAAAGATGATAACTCTAAACTTAAATAGTTCCTGGTCATAGGATTACTAACTGGTAATTAATAATCCGCAAAGATCGGTACATATTATGCTTACTTCATTATGAAGGATGTCTGTTCTCATAGACATTTGTGTGGTGACACTATAGCTAGTATGTAGGTGCTTATTATAGAATAAGTTCACAGAACATGACTCGCCCAGCTGAACAACTGATGGAGTTCACTCACGTGTCAGCAGTTGTTCGCTTAGTGATAGTTGTACAAGTATCCTTGGACTTGAGGTCATCATAGTCATCTTGTGTACACTGAACTATGCTTTGGTTTAGTTCTTAGTCTCCAGGGACAATTATTAGGGCTCTTCTGGGTATAGAAATTTGTACACGAAGATAGTGTATGATCAATAAAGGATCTACCCCTTCCAGTGAAGGAAGCGAATGTTCAAGGCTGATCCACTTATGCTAGTTCAGGAATCTCTGGCCAGAGTAAATGAAATTAGAAAGGAGTTTCTAATTTGCATAGAACTACGCATAGTAAATGGTAAGCAAAGTGATTGAATTAGATAGGCTTGACACGAGATCCATGCCTTGTATTTAATCGGGACATTGTAGGGTATAAGGAGTTTATTGTACGGTAACTATTCACTGACAGGTTCTTGGTATTCTAAGCAGTGAATTCATATTATCCGGATAGTCGCGATATGTTGAGAAACATCACTCACGATGTAGAATAAATGTGATTAATTAATTAATCATATTTAATAAATTAGAGAATTTATATAAATAATGATAAAATAGTTTTATTATTATTTATTTCTACTACCGGCTTAATATTGAACCTACAGGGTCACACCATAAAAAGAGAATGATTTATTGGTGGAGGAATTAATTAATAATGGCTAATAATTATTTATTTGTGAAATAAATAATTATTTGGCAAATTTAATAATTGATTAAATGAGATTTAATTGATTATAAATTAATTAAGAAAAGTTCTTAATATTATTAATTAAGGATTTAATTTTTGGAAATTAAATCAAGAGAGAGAATTATTTCTAAAGTGTTTAGAAAAAGGATTAATAATTAAAAGGTGTTTTAATTATTAATGAGAATAATAAATGGGATAATAATAATAATATTTATGGGAAAATTTCAGCTGAAAATTTTGCCTATAAATACACTATTATAGACCCTATTTTTATATGAACCCACATCTAACCCGAAAACCCAAATAGTTTGGAAAACCCAATTCTCTCCACCTCCTTCCTCCTCCTTAACATCGTTTTCTTGGTGGATACCGGTGGAGTGCTTCACACTTGAGGAGCAACTGCTAAGGATCTCTGATCATTGTCTCCGAATTATTTTTAAAGGTTAGATTCGATCCCTAGAATTTTTATTCACGATTTATATGCTTTTATTTGGATTTTGTATGTGTAAAAGAGTTTTGCCATGCCCCCGCTGTGTTAATAATCCAACAATGGTATCAGAGCATAGGTTGTATGCATATAGATCTGTGGTAAAAATTTCAGAATTTTATGTGCTTGTATGAATTAATTATGTTTTTTACAAGTTATATCATGGATTAATTGTGTCTGATGAGAAATCGTTTCTCAGAATAATTTTTAATGTTGATCTGGGTTCTACAAGTGTTGTAGATCGTCTGGGTATTTTTTTCATAATTTTATGATGTATAGATTTTTTATTATGAATTTTTGAAGATCTTGCAATTAAATTCGTAAATAAATAAATAAATATATGTGTATATAGTATATATATATATGTTTGTATTGCTGCTGTAAAAGAAAACCATCTGTACTGCTGTGCTTGTTTGCTACATCTGTTATGCACGGAAAGAGAAGACTGACAGGCTCGTTTTCCGAGAAGAAAAAGACGGCTGCTGAAAGAAAAAAAAATATAGGTGTGTAACGCATTCTACGTGTGGCGCATTCACGGAATGGGTTACACCCTTTAATGGCTTAAAAGGGGTGTAACGCATCACCGGAATGCGTTACACCCTTCTGTTGATTTTAAAATTGATTTTCTGGGAGTTTCGTAACTCCGTTTTGGGCGTGTAATATACCGTTGGATTCGTTTTTCCGAGACGGATCTAATGGAGTGATCAATTTTAGTTTATATAAAAGTTTTGAACTGTTTATATTTCCATGAAGTGTTTTAAAGCTGTTTTTGACTGTTTTAATTGCTTTTAAATGCTTCATGTGATACATAGAGATGTATAATGCTTAGACTAATGTGCTAGATGATATAACATGCCTACCTTGATGTTTATTCATGTTGATATATGTGATATATGCTTAGTTTATCATGCGATGATAGATTTAGGTGAACTTGAATGAACATAAGGCGTTTGTTAGACAACCTAGTATAGTGAAATTGTTTCATAACCTTAAGAACAATATTATGAATACAATCATGAGATTCTTGTGTTTGTGAAACACGTAATTGAATATGAATTTTTGATATGAGAGAAAGGATGATTCTGTCAACAACAGATTTCTATCTGTAAGAAAGGGTTATTAAGTGACGCCTCTTGACAATGCTCTACCCGATCTGGGAATCATCTGATTATTGATTATTGATTTGAAATATTTAATTTAAAAGGAAGAATTTCTTTATAATATGATTATGATTGTAACGTAATATAATCCCTCTAAAATTAAATAATATCAAGTAGTAATTGGCCAATGACAAAACGGGCTTGTGTCGGTCATAGCCTTCCAACATGATAGAAAAGTAGTTCTTATTTTTGAATCATTGTCGGTTCGTGCTACAGCCGAGGGCTTTGATTTGGAAATAAGAAATACTTGTCTATAACATAGAGATGTGTACATTGAATAAGAATCTAAAGGTCGGTACGTGCTACAGCCGTGAGCCTTTGGGGACTGATTCAACTGTATGGAATGTTAGGTTAGACTTGACTTAGAATATTGAGTTTATCGTGCTACAGCCGAGACTCAATTATTCAAGAGGCTAAAGTTTGATTAGGGAATAACATGAGATGTAATTGACAAGAGTTGTCTGCCTATTGAACATTACATGGCGGTTCGTGCTACAGTCGGGATCGTGTAATGGAATGTAGGATCCCTATTCCCACTATCATTATGAATGCTTAATTTTTCACGTAGGGGGTTGAATAAATTAGATAAACTAGTGGGAGCCACTTATGAATAAAGACCCGATTCATATAGTGTTTTGAAATGAAATCGAATATTTGCTAAGTGTTGTTATGTGTTTATCATTTACAGATTTACTTTGTACGTTATGTCTTCTGCACTATCACTTAAGAGCATACTGGATGCTCACAAATTGACTGGTCCTAATTATGCTGACTGGCTTCGAAACTTGAGAATTGTTCTCAGGATTGAGAAGCTGGAATACGTGATTGACTCACCTAAGCCTACTGAACCTGCTAGTGATGCACATAATGATGAACATGTTGTGTATCGTAAGTGGATAGATGATGCAAATATTGCTCAATGCATCATGCTAGCTTCCATGAACATTGAGCTACAGAAGCAACATGAGCATATGGATGCTCACACTATCCTCATGCATCTACAAGAGTTGTATGATGTGGCGGGGAGGACAGCTCGATATGAGATATCGAAGGAGTTGTTCGGTTGTAGGATGTCTGAGGGATCATCTGTGAATGACCATGTACTTAAGATGATCAATTTGATTGAACGTCTTGGACAACTTGGTTTTGCCATGGATGGGGAGCTGAGCCAAGACTTGGTCTTGCAATAGCTTCCGAGTTCGTTCTCGCAGTTTGTTGTGAACTTTCACATGAATAAGTTGGATGTCAGCCTGCCTGAACTCCACAACATGTTGAAGACTGCGGAATCGAATTTTCCCCCTAAGAAGAGTTCTGTTCTTCTAATTGGTGAAGGTTCCAATCCTAAGAAAAGGAAGAGGAACTCTTCCAAGAAGAAGAAAGTAGGTGAGAAAACGCCGGTTCCACCAAAAGCTGAAGACCCCAAGAGCAAAATTGTTTGCTTTCACTGTAACAAGGTGGGGCACTGGAAGAGTAACTGCAAGGTTTACCTTGCAGAATTGAAGAAGAAGAAGGGTAGTGAGACTACCGCTTCTGATTCAGGTATGTTCATGATAGAAGTGAATATGTCATTAAATCAAATTTCTACTTGGGTATTAGATACCGCCTGTGGTTCTCAAATCTACAATTTATTGCAGGGACCAAGGAGAAGTAGGACTCTTGAAGAAGATGAGGTGATTCTATTGATGGGAAATGGAGCAAGAGTTGTTGCTGAAGATGTAGAATCATTTCATTTACATATGCCTACGGGCAAGACTATTGTTTGAAATAATTGTTATTTTGTTCCCTCGATTATGAGGAATATTATTCCCATGTTAGACTTGGTTGGATTTTCATTTATTATTGAGAATAATGATTGTTCTATTCTTAGAGATAATATTCTTTATGGACGTGGTACTTTAAATAATGGTCTGTTTATATGTGACATAATTTACTTCAGATTGAACAAACTAATAAAAGAAAAGAGATGATGAAAATCTCACTTTATAGTGGCAATGCAGTCTCCATTTAGTAGACATGGAGAGAGGACTGCAAATTTGCTAGGAATGGTACACACAGATGTATGTGGACCAATGTCTACGCAAGCCATGGGTGGATTTTCATACTTCATTACTTTCATAGATGATAGATCTAGATTCGGATATGTGTTTGATAAAACACAAGTCTGAAGCCTTTGAAAAGTTCAAAGAGTATAAGTATGAAGTGGAGAAACAACCAAACATAGTATTATAACTCTTCGATCAGATCGAGGTGGTGAATACTTTAATGGAGTATTTCTAGATTATCTCAAAGTAAATGGTATAGTCTCCCAGTGGACTCCTCCAGATTGGTATCTGAAAGGAGAAATCGAACTTTGTTAGACATAGTTCGGTCCATGATGAGCTATGCAAATCTTCCAGTATTCCTATGGGGTTATGCATTGGAAACCTCAGCATATTTACTGAAGAAGGTGCTTTCCAAATCTGTTCCTCAAACTCCGTATGAGATATGGAAAGAAAAGAAACCGAGTCTTAAACACGTTAAGATTTGGGGATGTCCAGCTTATGTCAAGTAAGTTAACCCAAATAAGCTGGAATATCGATCCGTAAAATGTAGTTTTGTGGGATATCCTAAAGAGACTTTAGGGTATTACTTTTACACCGATCATCGGGTGTTTGTATCCAGACATGCTACCTTCTTAGAAAAGGAGTTTATCCTTGAAGGAAACAGTGGGAGCAAAATTGAACTTGATGAAGTTCAAGAAGCACAAACTACTACGGATCAAGTGGAAACACCTGTTCTGACTGAACAACCTTTTGTGGAACAGCCAATTCATAGATCAGGGAGAGTGTCTCCCCAACCTGAGAGGTATTATGGCCTTGTCATTGAGAATGTCAATGAGTTGTCGATCATTGATGATGACGACCCTGTGACCTATAATGAGGCTATGAGTAGTGTTGACTCAGAGAAATGGCATAGTGCCATGAAATCCGGAAAAAAATCTATGTATACGGGATACAAAAGAATGATTAGAGCAGATGGACAGGTGGAGACCTTTAAGGCCAGGCTTGTGGCAAAAGAATTCAAACAAAGGCAATGGATTGACTTTGATGAAACCTTTTACCTGTAGCCCTGTTAAAATCAGTTCGGATTTTGCTTGCGAATGCTGCTTACTACGACTATGAGATCTGGAAATTAGCCAGATGGTTTTCTTTCCAAGAGAAATGAAAACCTAGTGTGTAAGCTGCTGCGAACCATATGTGGTTTAAAGCAGGCTTCTCGAAAGATGGAACATTCGTTTTGATGAGACAATCAAAGAGTTTGATTTTATCAAAAACGAAGATGAACCATGCGTCTACAAAAGGGTTAGTTGGAGCGCGGTAACATTTCTTGTATTGTATTGAATTAGAGTTGACACACATAACAACATAGCAGACCCACTCACAAAGCTACTTTTTGAAAGTCACTTTGATCGTCATAAAGATGAGATGGGTATTAGATACCAGAGTGATTGGCTTTTGTACAAGTGGGAGATTGAAAGGAATATGTCCTAAGTCCAATCATGTATAAGAATTTAGGAATAACTTTCATGTAATCTGTTTTGATTTCATTGATATTAATAAAGACTTGTTTTGTTTTTATTACGGGCTTTATCTATTTAAGTGTTTAAATAAGATATACCATAGTTTAGAGTAAAGCTTTTTATGGATTATGATGAGATCATAATAGTGAGACCTAAAAAAATGATAACTCTAAACGTAAATAGTTCCTGGTCATAGGATTACTAACTGGTAATTAATAATCCGCAAAGATCGGTACATACTATGCTTGCTTCATTATGAAGGATGTCGTTCTCATAGACATTTGTGTGGTGACACTATAGCTAGTATGTAGGTGCTTATTATAGAATAAGTTCACTGAACATGACTCGCCCAACTGAACAACTGATGGAGTACACTCACGTGGCAGCAGTTGTTCGCTTAGTGATAGTTGTACAAGTATCCTTGGACTTGAGGTCATCATAGTCATCTTGTGTACACTGAACTATGCTTTGGCTTAGTTCTTAGTCTCCAGGGACAATTATTAGGGCTCTTCTGGGTATAGGAATTTGTACACGAAGATAGTGTATGATCAATAAAGGATCTACCCCTTCCAGTGAAGGAAGCGAATGTTCAAGGCTGATCCACTTATGGTAGTTCAGGAATCTCTGGCCAGAGTAAATGAAATTAGAATAGAGTTTCTAATTTGCATGGAACTACGCATAGTAAATGGTAAGCAAAGTGATTGAATTAGATAGGCTTGACACGAGATCCATGCCTTGTATTTAATCGAGACATTGTAGGGTAGAAGGAGTTTATTGTACGGTAACTATTCACTGACAGGTTCTTGGTATTCTAAGCAGTGAATTCATATTATCCGGATAGTCGCGATATGTTGAGAAGCATCACTCACGATGTAAAATAAATGTGATTAATTAATTAATTATATTTAATAAATTTGAGAATTTATATAAATAATGATAAAATAATTTTATTATTATTTATTTCTACTACCGGCTTAATATTGAACCTACAGGGTCACACCATAAAAAGAGAATGATTTATTGGTGGAGGAATTAATTAATAATGGCTAATAATTATTTATTTGTGAAATAAATAATTATTTGGCAAATTTAATAATTGATTAAATGAGATTTAATTGATTATAAATTAATTAAGAAAAGTTCTTAATATTATTAATTAAGGATTTAATTTTTGGAAATTAAATCAAGAGAGAGAATTATTTCTAAAGTGTTTAGAAAAAGGATTAATAATTAAAAGGTGTTTTAATTATTAATGAGAATAATAAATGGGATAATAATAATAATATTTATGGGAAAATTTCAGCTGAAAATTTTGCCTATAAATACACTATTATAGACCCTATTTTTATATGAACCCACATCTAACCCGAAAACCCAAATAGTTTGGAAAACCCAATTCTCTCCACCTCCTTCCTCCTCCTTAACATCGTTTTCTTGGTGGATACCGGTGGAGTGCTTCACACTTGAGGAGCAACTGCTAAGGATCTCTGATCATTGTCTCCGAATTATTTTTAAAGGTTAGATTCGATCCCTAGAATTTTTATTCACGATTTATATGCTTTTATTTGGATTTTGTATGTGTAAAAGAGTTTTGCCATGCCCCCGCTGTGTTAATAATCCAACACCCTGAGCAGCCAATAATTGATAGGCTGAAACAGGATGAGTAAAAGTGTCAGCATCCAAGAAAATGTTATCAATTACAGCTTTGTAATGTTGCTAAAATTGTCTTTCCTTTTCTGCATCATCCACTGTCATTGACTCACTAGCAATGGCTGGATCCACCCTTATAGCTTCTGTACCTGCCTTTCTCTCATTTTCTCTATGTTCTTGCATCAGGGGCTCCCCCTGGCTCACACACACCCTCACACCCTTACCCTCACCTTCTAAGGTGGCACTCCTCTCACTCACTTTTGCCATGCTGGAAGAAATAGCATGCATATGGTGACTCTCAACCTCTCCTTTTGCCTGGTAGCAACCCAGCCTCTCACTCAAAAGATCACTCCCTTCCCTCAAACCTAAAAGTGATTGTACAGTAACCATGTCCTCTACAGTTGGAATTGTTTCTGTTATGTGTGTAGAGACCATCAACGGATAGGGAGTATCCGTTGAAGTGGAAACTGATGGTATCAACGGATAACTGCTGTTAAGCTTATCCGTTGAAGAACAACCACTTGTCAACGGATGAGAGATATCCATTGAAGAAGGAAAAGATGTAGATATAGAAAGTGACATAATTGTTGAATCTGTGTGAATTGATTTTAAGTGTGGTGACACAGATTCTTCAACTACATCTGAAAGAATTGGCTGATGATCCAACAAATCATCTAAAAGATGATGATCATCAGGTTTTGAGTGGGGCTCCTCCCTGAGTTTTAATGAGGGAGAATCAGGAATTGATGTGAATATCATATCCACATCCAGAGAGGGTAATGGAGAGTTTGATGATTGGTGTGTTTCTATTATGAGAGAATGGGGCTGTGACTCCACATTTGCTGGAATCACATCAAGCTGAATTTGAGAAGGCTCAGATACAGGTGGATGTATCTGTGCTATGTGTGCCCCTTGTGTGGAAACTAGGGTCTTGGCCTTCTTCTTCCTGGAAAAGGCTTTAATTGGTGAATGTGTGGCTTCAGTGTCCCTCCCTCTTTTGGTCTGTGTCCCTGGTTGGGGACTATTTTCAATAGTTGCACCCTTTTGGGAGGATGCAACTAGGGATGTGTTTAACTCCTTTTGAACCACCACAGTCTTTTGAGAGACTGTGGCTTGGCTGGATTGGGTACCACTCACCTCTCCCACCTTATCCTGGGGGGTTTCTTGATGTTCACCCCTCCCCTCACCACTCACACCCTGTTCACTCCCTTTAGGGTTTATGGTAGTTGTTACAACTGTTGTCTTTTGAGAAACAACAGAGGTAGTTTTATTTGACTTGAGTTTTGAAACTTTAGTTTTGGTGGCTTTGGTAGGAACCTGTTTGGACAAAGACACAGATTCCATTGCCACACTGGAAGACAAAGAAACAATGGGGTTGAAAATAGTAGGAGTTATAGAAGTGTTTACCTCACTTACCTGTGGTGCATTCATGATTGGCAAATATACCAATGACACCTGGCTGTTGAGGTTCATTCTCAAAAGGTCTGCAAGAACCTTTTTCTCTTGTGCCCAGCATTTGAGTTTATTATTCTAATTTGATATAACCAATCCTTCAGCAACATGGTTAGCCAATAACATAAAAAATCTAGCATAGTAGATGTTATGTGGTCTATTAGCTTTGTTACCTAATCTGGAACCTAATTCTAGCATGACACAGTTGCTAAAATTAAAGTACCTATCAGAAACTAGCATATAAAGCATATAAACAAGAGATGAAGTTATGGCATCAAAATTGCTAATCTTCCCAGAGAAAACCTTAATAAATGAAAGGAATATGTCCTAAGTCCAATCATGTATGAGGATTTAGGAATAACTTTTATGTAATCTGTTTTGATTTCATTGATATTAATAAAAGACTTGTTTTGTTTTTATTACGGGCTCTATCTATTTAAGTGTTTAAATAAGTTATACCATAGTTTAGAGTAAAGCTTTTTATGGATTATGATGAGATCATAATAGTGAGACCTAAAAAGATGATAACTCTAAACTTAAATAATTCCTGGTCATAGGATTACTAACTGGTAATTAATAATCCGCAAAGATCGGTACATACTATGCTTGCTTCATTATGAAGGATGTCTGTTCTCATAGACATTTGTGTGGTGACACTATAGCTAGTATGTAGGTGCTTATTATGGAATAAGTTCACTGAACATGACTCGCACAGCTGAACAACTGATGGAGTTCACTCACGTGTCAGCAGTTGTTCACATAGTGATAGTTGTACAAGTATCCTTAGACTTGAGGTCATCATAGTCATCTTGTGTACACTGAACTATGCTTTGGTTTAGTTCTTAGTCTCCAGGGACAATTATTAGGGCTCTTCCGGGTATAGGAATTTGTACACGAAGATAGTGTATGATCAATAAAGGATCTACCCCTTCCAGTGAAGGAAGCGAATGTTCAAGGCTGATCCACTTATGCTAGTTCAGGAATCTCTGGCTAGAGTAAATGAAATTAGAAAGGAGTTTCTAATTTGCATAGAACTACACATAGTAAATGGTAAGCAAGTGATTGAATTAGATAGGCTTGACACGAGATCCATGCCTTGTATTTAATCGGGACATTGTAGGGTAGAAGGAGTTTATTGTACGGTAACTATTCACTGACAGGTTCTTGGTATTCTAAGCAGTGAATTCATATTATCCGGATAGTCGCGATATGCTGAGAAGTATCCCTCACGATGTAGAATAAATGTGATTAATTAATTAATCATATTTAATAAATTAGAGAATTTATATAAATAATGATAAAATAGTTTTATTATTATTTATTTCTACTACCGGCTTAATATTGAACCTACAGGGTCACGCCATAAAAAAAGAATGATTTAATGGTGGAGGAATTAATTATTAATGGCTAATAATTATTTATTTATGAAATAAATAATTAATTGGAAAATTTAATATTTGATTAAATGAGATTTAATTGATTATAAATTAATTAAGAAAAGTTCTTAATATTATTAACTAAGGATTTAATTTTTGGAAATTAAATCAAGAGAGAGAATTATTTCTAAAGTGTTTAGAAAAAGGATTAATAATTAAAAGGTGTTTTAATTATTAATGAGAATATTAAATGGGATAATATTAATATTATTTATGGGAAAATTTCAGTTGAAAATTTTGCCTATAAATACACTATTATAGACCCTATTTTATTCTAACCCACATCGAACCCGAAAACCCAAAAAGTTTGGAAAACCCAATTCTCTCCACCTCCTTCCTTCTCCTTAACATCGTTTTCTTGGTGGATACCGGTGGAGTGCTTCACACTTGAGGAGCAACTGCTAAGGATCTCTGATCGTTGTCTCCGAATTATTTTAAAAGGTTATATTCGATCCCTCGAATTTTTATTCATGATCTGTACGCTTTTATTTGGATTTTGTATGTGTAAAAGTGTTTTGCCATGCTCCCGCTGCGTTAAAAATCCAATAATGGTATCAGAGCATAGGTTGTATGCATATAGATCTGTGGTAAAAATTTTAGAATTTTATGTGCTTGTATGAATTAATTATGATTTTTACAAGTTATATCATGGATTAATTTTGTCTGATGAGAAATCATTTCTCATAATAATTTTGAATGTTGATCTGGATTCTACAAGTGTTTTAGATCGTCTGGGTATTTTTTTCATAATTTTATGATGTATAGATTTTTTATTATGAATTTTTGAAGTTCTTGTAATTAAATTCGTAATTTAATAAGTATAAATATATGTATATAAAGTATATATATATGTTTGTATATATCTGTACTGTTATCTGTGTTGTCTGCTGTTGTTGCACGGAGAAAGAGGAGAACAGGCGGCGGCACGGGTATCGAGAAAAGGCGGCTGCTGCAGATAAACAGAAAAAAAAATAGGGGTGTAACGCATTCCGGGAATGCGTTACACACCTGTGGCGCATTCAAGGAATGCGTTACACCCTTTAATGGCTTAAAAAGGGTGTAACGCATCACCGGAATGCGTTACAGGAATTGTAACGCGTTCCTGTAATGCGTTACAGCCCGTCTGTTGATTTTAAAATTGATTTTCTGGGAGTTTCGTAACTCCGTTTTAGGCGTGCAATATACCGTTCGATTCATTTTTTCGAGACGGATATAAGGGAGTGATCAATTTTAGTTTATATAAAAGTTTTGAACTGTTTATATTCCATAAAGTGTTTTAAAGCTGTTTTTGATCGTTTGAATTGATTTTAAATGCTTCATGTGATACATAGTGATGTATAATGCTTAGACTAATGTGCTAGATGATGTAACATGCCTACCTTGATGTTTATTCATGTTGATATATGTGATATATGCTTAGTTTATCATGCGATGATAGATTTAGGTGAACTTAAATGAACATAAGGCGTTTGTTAGACGACCTAGTATAGTGAAATTGTTTCATAACTTTAAGAATAATATTATGAATACAATCATAAGATTCTTGTGTTTGTGAAACACGTAATTGAATATGAATTTTTGATATGAGAGAAAGGATGATTCTGTCAACAACAGATTTCTATCTGTAAGAAAGGGTTATTAAGTGACGCCGCTTGACAATGCTCCACCCGATCTGGGAATCATCTGATTATTGATTTGAAATATTTAATTTAAAAGGAAGAATCTCTTTATAATATGATTATGATTGTAACGTAATATAATCCCTCTAAAATTAAATAATATCAAGTAGTAATTGGCCAATGATACAACGGGCTTGTGTCGGTCATAGCCTTCCAACATGATAGAAAAGTAGTTCTTATTTTTGAATCATTGTCGGTTCGTGCTACAGCCGAGGGCTTTGATTTTGAAATAAGAAATACTTGTCTATTACATAGAGATGTGTACTTTGAATAAGAATCTAAAGGTCGGTACGTGCTACAGCCGTGGGCCTTTGGGGACTGATTCAACTGTACGGAATGTTGGGTTAGACTTGACTTAGAATATTGAGTTTGTCGTGCTACAGCCGAGACTCAATTATTCAAGAGGCTAAAGTTTGATTAGGGAATAACATGAGATGTAATTTACAAGAGTTGTCTGCCTATTGAACATTACATGGCGGTTCGTGCTACAGCCGGGGTCGTGTAATGGAATGTAGGATCCCTATTCCCACTAGCATTATGAATGCTTAATTTTTCACGTAGGGGGTTGAATAAATTAGATAAACTAGTGGGAGCCACTTATGAATAAAGACCCGATTCATGTAGTGTTTTAAAATGAAATCGAATATTTGCCAAGTGTTGTTATGTGTTTATCATTTACAGATTTACAATATACATTATGTCTTCTGCACTATCACTCAGAAGCATACTAGATGCTCATAAATTGACTGGTCCTAATTATGCTGACTGGCTTCGAAACTTGAGAATTGTTCTTAGGATTGAGAAGCTGGAATACGTGATTGACTCACCTAACCCTACTGAACCTGCTAGTGATGCACATAATGATGAACATATTGTGTATCGTTAGTGGATAGATGATGCAAATGTTGCTCAATGCATCATGCTAGCTTCCATGAACATTGAGCTACAGAAGCAACATGAGCATATAGATGCTCACACTATCCTCATGCATCTACAAGAGTTGTATGATGTGGCAGGGAGGACAACTCGATATGAGATATCGAAGGAGCTGTTCGGTTGTAGGATGTCTGAGGGATCATCTGTGAATGACCATGTACTTAAGATGATCAATTTGATTGAACATCTTGGACAACTTGGTTTTGCCATGGATGGGGAGCTGAGCCAAGACTTGGTCTTGCAATCGCTTCCGAGTTCGTTCTCGCAGTTTGTTGTGAACTTTCACATGAATAAGTTGGATGTCAGCCTGCCTGAACTCCACAACATGTTGAAGACTGCGGAATCGAATTTTTCCCCTAAGAAGAGTTCTGTTCTTCTAATTGGTGAAGGTTCCAATCTTAAGAAAAGGAAGAGAAACCCTTCCAAGAAGAAGAAAGTAGGTGAGAAAATGCCGGTTCCACCAAAAGCTGAAGACCCCAAGAGCAAAGTTGTTTGCTTTCACTATAACAAGGTGGGGCACTGGAAGAGGAACTGCAAGGTTTACCTTGCAGAATTGAAGAAGAAGAAGGGTAGTGAGACTACCGCTTCTGATTCAGGTATGTTCATGATAGAAGTGAATATGTCATTAAATCAAATTTTTACTTGGGTATTAGATACCGCCTGTGGTTCTCAAATCTGCAATTTGTTGTAGGGACCAAGGAGAAGTAGGACTCTTGAGGAAGAGGAGGTGATTCTACTGATGGAAATGGAGCAAGAGTTGCTGCTGAAGATGTAGAATCATTTCATTTACATAGGCCTACGGGCAAGACTATTGTTTGAAATAATTGTTATTTTGTTCCCTCGATTGTGAGGAATATTATTCCCATGTTAGACTTGGCTGGATTTTCATTTATTATTGAGAATAATGAATGTTCTATTCTTAGAGATAATATTCTTTATGGACGTAGTGCTTTAAATAACGGTCTATATGAATGTGACATAATTTACTTCAGATTGAACAAACTAATAAAAGAAAAGGGATGATGAAAATCTCACTTCATAGTGGCACTGCAGTCTCCATTTAGTAGACATGGAGAGAGGGCTGCAGATTTGCTAGGATTGGTACACACAAATGTATGTGGACCAATGTCTACGCAAGCCATGGGTGAATTTTCATACTTCATTACTTTCATAGATGATAGATCTAGATTCAGATATGTGTTTGATGAAACACAAGTCTGAAGCCTTTGAAAAGTTCAAAGAGTATATGTATGAAGTGGAGAAACAAACCAAACATAGTATTATAATTCTTCGATTAGATCGAGGTGGTGAATACTTTAATGGAGTGTTTCTAGATTATCTCAAAGTAAATGGTATAGTCTCCCAGTGGACTCCTCCAGATTGGTATCTGAAAGGAGAAATCGAACTTTGTTAGACATAGTTCGGTCCATGATGAGCTATGCAAATCTTCAAGTATTCCTATGGGGTTATGCATTGGAAACCTCAGCATATTTACTGAATAAGGTGCCTTCCAAATCTGTTCCTCAAACTCCGTATGAGATATGGAAAGAAAGGAAACCGAGTCTTAAACACGTTAAGATTTGGGGATGTCCAGCTTATGTCAAGTAAGTTGACCCAGATAAGCTGGAATATCGATCCGTAAAATGTAGTTTTGTGGGATATCCTAAAGAGACTTTAGGGTATTACTTTTACACCGATCATCGGGTGTTTGTCTCCAGACATGCTACCTTCTTGGAAAAGGAGTTTATCCTTGAAGGAAACAGTGGGAGCAAAATTGAACTTGATGAAGTTCAAGAAGCACAAACTACTACGGATCAAGTGGAAACACCTGTTCTGACTGAACAACCTTTTGTGGAACAGCCCATTCATAGATCAGGGAGAGTGTCTCGCCAACCTGAGAGGTATTATGGCCTTGTCATTGAGAATGACAATGAGTTGTCGATCATTGATGATGACAACCCTGTGACCTATAATAAGGCTATGAGTAGTGTTGACTCAGAGAAATGGCATAGTGCCATGAAATCCGGAATGGAATCTATGTATACGGTATACAAAAGATAGATTATAGCAGATGGCCAGGAGGAGACCTATAAGGCCAGGCTTGTGGCAAAAGGATTCAAACAAAGGCAATGGATTGACTTTGATGAAACTTTTTACCTGTAGCCCTGTTAAAATCAGTTCGGATTTTGCTTGCGATTGCTGCTTACTACAACTATGAGATCTGGCAATTAGCCAGATGGTTTTATTTCCAAGAGAAATGAAAACCTAGTATATAAGCTGCTGCGAACCATATATGGTTTAAAGCAAGCTTCTCGTAGATGGAACATTCGTTTTGATGAGACAATCAAAGAGTTTGATTTTATCAAAAACGTAGATGAACCATGCGTCTACAAAAGGGTTAGTGGGAGTTCGGTAACATTTCTTATATTGCATTGAATTAGAGTTGACACACATAACAACATAGCAGACCCACTCACAAAGCTACTTTTTGAAAGTCACTTTGATCGTCATAAAGATGAGATGGGTATTAGTTACCAGAGTGATTGGCTTTAGTACAAGTGGGAGATTGAAAGGAATATGTCCTAAGTCCAATCATGTATGAGGATTTAGGAATAACTTTTATGTAATCTGTTTTGATTTCATTGATATTAATAAAAGACTTGTTTTGTTTTTATTACGGGCTCTATCTATTTAAGTGTTTAAATAAGATATACCATAGTTTAGAGTAAAGCTTTTTATGGATTATGATGAGATCATAATAGTGAGACCTAAAAAGATGATAACTCTAAACTTAAATAGTTCTTGGTCATAGGATTACTAACTGGTAATTAATAATCCGCAAAGATCGGTACATACTATGCTTGCTTCATTATGAAGGATGTCTGTTACCATAGATATTTGTGTGGTGACACTATAGCTAGTATGTAGGTGCTTATTATGGAATAAGTTCACTGAACATGACTTGCACAGCTGAACAACTGATGGAGTTCACTCACGTGTCAGCAGTTGTTCACATAGTGATAGTTGTACAAGTATCCTTAGACTTGAGGTCATCATAGTCATCTTGTGTACACTGAACTATGTTTTGGTTTAGTTCTTAGTCTCCAGGGACAATTATTAGGGCTCTTCTGGGTATAGGAATTTGTACACGAAGATAATGTATGATCAATAAAGGATCTACCCCTTCCAGTGAAGGAAGCGAATGTTCAAGGCTGATCCACTTATGCTAGTTCAGGAATCTCTGGCCAGAGTAAATGAAATTAGAAAGGAGTTTCTAATTTGCATAGAACTACGCATAGTAAATGGTAAGCAAGTGATTGAATTAGATAGGCTTGACACGAGATCCATGCCTTGTATTTAATCGGGACATTGTAGGGTAGAATGAGTTTATTGTACGATAACTATTCACTGACAGGTTCTTGATATTCTAAGCAGTGAATTCATATTATCCGGATAGTCGCGATATGCTGAGAAGTATCCCTCACGATGTAGAATAAATGTGATTAATTAATTAATCATATTTAATAAATTAGAGAATTTATATAAATAATGATAAAATAGTTTTATTATTATTTATTTCTACTACCGGCTTAATATTGAACCTACAGGGTCACACCATAAAAAAAGAATGATTTAATGGTGGAGGAATTAATTAATAATGGCTAATAATTATTTATTTATGAAATAAATAATTAATTGGCAAATTTAATAATTGATTAAATAAGATTTAATTGATTATAAATTAATTAAGAAAAGTTCTTAATATTATTAATTAAGGATTTAATTTTTGGAAATTAAATCAAGAGAGAGAATTATTTCTAAAGTATTTAGAAAAAGGATTAATAATTAAAAGGTGTTTTAATTATTAATGAGAATAATAAATGGGATAATAATAATATTATTTATGGGAAAATTTCAGCTGAAAATTTTGCCTATAAATACACTATTATAGACCCTATTTTATTCTAACCCACATCGAACCCGAAAACCCAAAAAGTTTGGAAAACCCAATTCTCTCCACCTCCTTCATCCTCCTTAACATCGTTTTCTTGGTGGATACCGGTGGAGTGCTTCACACTTGAGGAGCAACTGCTAAGGATCTCTGATCGTTGTCTCCGAATTATTTTAAAAGGTTAGATTCGATCCCTCGAATTTTTATTCATGATCTGTATGCTTTTATTTGGATTTTGTATGTGTAAAAGTGTTTTGCCATGCCCCCGCTGCGTTAAAAATCCAACAATAAAGGCATCTCCAAGAAAACTCCATTCTTTCCTAAGGCCTTTCCTTCTAATGCTACCTAAACTAGAAGAATCAAAAGCATAGCCTATGGAATCTAACATAGTAGATACATCTTTATCAGTGTGTGGTGTTATGGCATTATTCTCAGGCAACTTAAAGCAAGACAGTATATCATCACAGTTAATGCAATAATCCTTACCTTTGAGAGAGAAGGTAATAGTCATATCTGTGGAGTTGAACTCTGTAGTTGTCCAAATCTCCTCAATCACCTCACAGTAGATGGTTGGGGCTTCCAGCATTGCATAGCCTAGTTTGCAGTTTTTGATGATATCCATCATCTTGTGATAATCAGAATGGGCTTCATTCTTTTCAACCAAGGCTAAGAAATTATTCTTTTCATAAACAAATCCTGTTTGAGACATAATTTTGACTACTGGTGCCATTGTTGTGAGTAGAGGTTGCAGAGAAAAACTTGAGAATTTTGGGAGAGAAGGAGAATGAAAATTGCAAGAAAGCGTAAAGTGAAAATAAGAGTTCAATGGGCTTTTATACTTTCTTGAATTAAAACGTAAATAAAATGATACTTTTAAGTAAATTACAGCCGTTTAAGAATAAATAAAACTGTAGAAATTCTAAACTGCCTTTAAAACAAATACATACAACAGTGTATATCTGTATCAACGGTTAAGTAAAGAAATCAACGGCTGTGACTTACTGAAAGTAACTGATGTGACACTTCAACGGATAAGGTAAACAGTTATCCATTGATGACCAACACTATTTTATCCGTTGAGGGATAAAATTACCAGAAATGTATTTGTCTTTCAACGGATAATGAACATCCGTTGATAGAACAATTTTGGCTTTCAACGGATAGGGAATATCCGTTGATAGGATAGGTCTTTCTTAAAGCCAACTTTGTTCTTGCAGCAAATTCATTTCAGGCTTCAATGCAGATTATATAGAGGACATAAATTTATGAATAATTAAGCATACCTAGCTCACTTACTAATCTTGTGAATGTTGATTCATCAAGTGGCTTGGTAAATATGTCTGCAATCTGCTTTTCACTTGGAACAAAATGAAGTTCCACTGTACCTTTCATCACATGTTCCCTAATGAAGTGGTACTTGATATCAATGTGCTTGGTTCTTGAGTGCTGCACTGGATTTTCAGTAATGGCAATGGCACTTGTGTTGTCACAGAATATTGGAATTTTTTCAACAGTCAAACCATAGTCAAATAGTTGATTCCTCATCCATAGTATCTGTGCACAGCAACTACCAGCAGCAATGTACTCAGCTTCAGCTGTTGATGTAGAAATAGAATTTTGCTTCTTGCTGAACCATGACACAAGCTTGTTCCCTAGAAATTGACAGGTGCCAGTTGTGCTTTTCCTGTCTATTTTACAGCCTGCATAATCTGCATCTGAGTAGCCAATTAGATCAAAACCAGACTCTCTAGGGTACTAAATTCCTAGATTTGGAGTCCCTTTGAGATATCTGAAGATTCTTTTAATAGCCACTAAGTGAGATTCTTTAGGGTCAGCTTGAAATCTAGCACAGAGACATGTAGAAAACATTATATCAGGTCTACTAGTAGTTAAATATAAAAGTGAGCCAACCATGCCTCTATAACTTGAAATATCCACAGACTTTTCAGCCTTGTTTAATTCAAGCTTGGTGGCAGTGGCCATGGGAGTTTTTGCAGATGAACAATCCATTAAGTCAAACTTCTTTAAAAGATCATAAATGTATTTAGTTTGACTAATGAAAATTCCACCACTAACTTGTTTAACTTGTAAACCAAGAAAATAAGTTAGCTCTCCCATCATGCTCATTTCATATTTACTTTGCATTAACTTAGCAAACTTTTTACAAAGCTTATCATCAGTAGATCCAAATATAATATCATCTACATAAATTTGAACAAGTATTTTAGAGCCATTAACATTTCTAAAGAAGAGAGTTTTGTCAACAGTACCTCTTGTGAAGTGATTATCTAGAAGGAATTTTGACAAAGTCTCATACCAGGCTCTAGGTGCTTGCTTTAGTCCATAGAGTGCTTTCAACAGATAATACACATAGTCTGGAAAGTTTGGATCTTCAAATCCTGGAGGTTGGCTTACATAAACTTCTTCCTCCAATTCCCCATTTAGAAATGCACTCTTGACATCCATTTAATAGACTTTGAAATTGGCATGGGCTGCATAGGCTAGAAAGATTCTGATGGCCTCAAGTCTGGCAACTGGAGCAAATGTTTCATCAAAATCTATTCCTTCTTGTTGAGAATAGCCTTTAGCAACCAATCTGGCTTTATTCCTTATGACAATACCATTTTCATCCATCTTGTTTCTGAATACCCATTTTGTGTCAATAGAACTCTTGTTCTTTGGCTTGGGTACCAGCTTCCATACTTTGTTCCTTTCAAATTGGTTTAGCTCCTCTTGCATTGCTAAAATCCAATCTGGATCCAATAGAGCTTCTTCCACTCTCTTAGGTTCCTCCTGTGATAGAAAGCTACTATACAGACATTCATCTTGAGTAGCCCTTCTAGTTTGCACTTTAGATGAAGCATCACCAATGATCAGTTCAAAAGGGTGATTCTTGGTCCATTTCCTTTGAGGTGGTAGATTAGCTCTAGATGAGGTTGCCTCAGTATTGTCATGATGTGAGATAGAATGTTAATTGGTTGAAACTCCCCCTGAGTTGCTGATCCTTTGAAAGGAATTGGGAGCTCTATCAACTGATGAAGTGAATTGATTATCCGTTGACAGACTGTGATCAACGGATGCTTCATTATGAACTTCAACGGATGATGCACTTTGTCTTTCAACGGATGCTGCATTGCTTCTTTCAACGGAAGCTGAATTATGACTTTCAACGGATGCAGCATTCTGTGCATTATCCAAAGGCAGATTTTGAATTCTTCTTGAGATGCCTTCTTCATCATTCTCATCTTCACTATCATCACAATATATCTCAATGTTGTCAAATTTGAGTCCTCCATGATGTCCCTCATCTGTTAGTCCATCAATCTTTTTATCATCAAACACAACATGCACAGATTCCATGACAATGTTGGTTCTTAGATTGTAGACCCTATATGATTTTCCAGCAGAATAACCAACAAATATTCCTTCACCAGCCTTTGCATCAAACTTTCCTTTGTGATCAGATTGATTCCTTAAGATGTAACATTTGCAACCAAAGACATGCAGAAAGTTTAAAGTTGGTTTTCTTCTATTGAATAATTGATAGGGAGTCATGCCTTTTGCCTGATTGATTAGAGAAATATTCTGAGTGTAACATGCACAGTTAACAGCCTCAGCCCAAAAGTAAGTTGGGAGTTTTGACTCTTCAAGCATTGTCCTTGCAGCTTCAATTAGTGATCTGTTCTTCCTTTCCACCACACCATTTTATTGTGGGGTCCTTGGAGCTGAGAACTCATGAATGATCCCATTTTCTTCACAGAACAACTTCATGGTTAAATTCTTGAACTCAGTTCCATTGTCACTCCTAATATTCCTTACCTTGAAATCAGGATGATTGTTGACTTGCTTGATATGATTGATAATGATTTCACTAGCTTCAACCTTTGATCCAAGAAAATAGACCCATGAAAACTTAGAGAAATCATCAACAATCACTAGGCAATATCTTTTCCTTGAAATTGACAATACATTGACTGGTCCAAAAAGATCCATGTGTAGCAGTTGTAATGGTTCATCAATTGCAGATTCAAGCTTCTTATTGAATGATACTTTCTTTTGCTTTCCTTTCTGACAAGCATCACACAGTCCATCCCTTGTGAATTCCACTAGAGGCATTCCTCTAACTAAGTCCTTTTTGACTAGATCATTCATTATCTTGAAATTCAAATGGGACAGCTTCTTGTGCCATAGCCAACTTTCAACTGCACTTGCTTTGCTAAAAAGACAAGTAATGGATTCTGCATCTGTAGAGTTGAAGTCCGCTAAGTACACATTCCCTTTTCTAACTCCAGTTAGAACCACTTTATTATCCTTTTTACTTGTGACAATACAGGCTTCAGAATTGAAGGAAACAGTATTCCCTCTGTCACATAGTTGACTGATGCTCAATAAGTTGTGTTTGAGACCATCAACCAATGCAACTTCATCAATGATGACATTTTCTTTAGAAATCAAGCCATATCCCATAGTGAATCCTTTGCTGTCATCTCCAAAGGTTATGCTAGGGCCAGCTCTCTCCTTAAACTCTGTGAGCAGGGTGAAATCTCCTGTCATGTGTCTTGAACAGCCACTGTCCAAGTACCATAGATTCCTTCTTTTTCCCTGCACACAACAAAATCAATCAAGTTGATTTTGGTACCCAAGTTTCCATGGGTCCAGCCTTGTTAGTCTTTTTCCTAGACTTCATTCCTCCTGCATCTTTTGACTTAGGTAACTTTGGGTCAACCGTGATCTCAGATGTGGTTGGTTGAAGTGTAGGGTTAGTCACAGAATCATTTAGCACATTTGATTGAATTTGATAAGGCATAGATTGTGCAAACATGTTATTCCACATAGGCATATTGTATGGCATTTGAGGCATACTAAATGCAGTAAAATAAGGATTATTAATATATGGCATGTTTGCAAAATGTGCATGGGGATTCTGATGAGACATAACAGGCATGGCATGCAGAGGTGACATAGACATGTTAGGCATGGAGGGATTTGAAGACATGGGAGCATTTTTAACAGATTTGCAATTATCAGATAGGTGATTAACACTTTTACAATGCACACAGCTTTTTCTAGGAGTATAACTATCAGGTGTGTAATTGTTATGTTTATTAATCCCTACCTTCCCATTTCTTTTAGATTTTCTTTTAGTTTCCTTCTTATCCTCAACCAACTTAAGCCTATTTTTCAGCTGATCTAAAGTCATGTGTCCTATATTCACCTTACTGACATCTTTAGATGTGCTAGCTCCTTCTTTGACAAAGTTCTTGAGAGTTGAATCATTCTTCTTATTGAGATTTTTATTTTTAAAATTACTTGCCTGTTTTAATTGATGAGCCTTCAACGGATGCTCCTTTTCTTCCTTCAACGGATAACTTTCATCATCCGTTGATTCCACATCCGTTGACAATCCATCAATTAATTCTAACTCCTTTTTGTTTTTCTTCCAGGCCTCCTCACAGAATGATTCAATTCCCTGAACCTTGGCAATCTGAACGCTAACATCCCTAGATGTTTTCCAGGCCTTGATTACCTCTTGCTCACTTTCTAACTGTTTAGAAAGAATTTCTACTATCTTAACAGCTTCTTCTAGTTCACTTTCAATAGTCAAGCATTTAAGTTTAATCTTTTCAAGCTCAATTACCTGATTCTCTAACACAGCATTCCTTCACTTAAAAACACATTATTCTCTTTGATCCTAGTGTTTTCTTTAGCTAGTGATTTAAGGGAAACACGCAAATGATATAATTCATTGGACATATCATTTATGGCTTCAGTGCATTCATGTTTAGAAAGATGAGAGAGATCAGTAGTAATTACCTGGTTGCTTGATGAACTAGTTTCATTTTTATCAGGATTAGCCATCAGGGCTAGGTTGACATATTCCATATCATCATCTTCATTGACCCCATCTGCTGCCCAATCATCTTGAGTGAGAAAAGCTCTTTCCTTTTATTTGAGCAAATCAAAATACTTCTTTTTGTAATCAACTTGCTCAAATTTCTTTTTATCAGAGGTTGGCTTCCTACACTCACTTGCAAAGTGTCCACTAATGCCACAGTTGTAACATTTGAACTTTGATTTGTCCACCATGTTTTTGTTTGGCTTAGTGAATTTTGTATTTTTCCTGAACTTCATCTTTGCAAACCTCCTGGACAGAAAAGCTAGATGTTCATCAATATCATCAGAGTCATCCTGACTGGAATTGTCTTCATCCTCAGCTACTTGCTCTTTACCCTTGCTTGATTCTGATTTGCTTGTGCCAATTTTGAGACTTGGCATTGTCTTTTCCTCATTCCTGGCTTCAACCTTCTCACTGTCAGCTATAAGTGCAACTGATCCTCCTTTTCTCTTTCCCTTTTCCAACAGCTCAGCTTGCTCCATCTCAAGTTCATATGTCTTCAAAATTCCATATAATCTTTCAAGTGTGAAGTCCTTATAATCTTGAGAATTTCTTAGAGAAACAGTCATAGGCTTCCATTCCTTTGGTAGAGACCTTAGAAATTTTAAATTGGAGTCCGTGACTTGGTAAATTCTCCCATACAGCTTCAATCCATTCAACAGTTTCTGAAATCTGTTGAAGGTATCATTCAATGATTCTCCTTCTTCAAAGTGAAAATATTCATACTGTTGAATGAGAAGCTGCATTTTATTTTCTCTAACTTGCTCAGTGCCTTCACAGATAAGCTGCACAGTATCCCAAATTTCCTTAGCAGTTTTGCTGTTGATGACATTGTCAAACATATCTTGATCCAGGCCATTAAACAGAATGTTCATGGCTTTCTTGTCCTTGTGGACCTCTTCAATATCTTCAACAGTCCATTCTGCCTTTGGCTTGGGAATAGACTGTCCAACAGCAACTGTTGCAGTAGCAGCTATTGCCACCTTGTGTGGGATGTGAGGACCATTCTCAATGCAGTTGATGTAGCTTTCATCTTGAGAGAGAAGATGTAAATGCATCTTCACTTTCCAGTGATGATAGTTATCTCTTTCCAGGATTGGAATCTTTACACCAATATCCTTCTTACTCATGATGTTAGCAGAATGGATCTTTAAACTCTTTGTATGTTAAGAGCAAGCTCTGATACCAATTGTTATTCCCAGTGGACTAACAATGAGATTTACAGAAGGGGGGTTGAATGTAAATCTCAAAACTTTTTCAAGTTTTGAGCAGTTTCTAAGGCTAAGTGTTTTTGAGAACAAGTGTGTGAATTGCTTGAAGCTAATACAGACAGATATATATTCAAACACAAATGTAAAGAACACAAAGAACTTAATAACTTTTCTGGTGGATTTGTTGTTCCACCAGAGATGTGTTATTTCAGAAAATCTGTGATTTAAAGAATTAAATCACAGCTGCTTCCTAGTACAAACTAGATGATTTTCTCTCTGGATATTTCTAAACAGCTCAGGAAAATTCTTATCTAATTACTAGCTGCTACTTGGTTTATATATCACCAAGTTTACAAGTGAAGACAAAACTGTAAAATACAATTAAAAAGATTCTTCACATGTTTCTTCTTCATTTCTCTATCAAATGCAATTTAGGCTTGGCTGTAGATCTTTAAATACTTCCTTGTTTGCATCAGAATGGAAATGCTGCATTTTCTTGATTCCTCATAGAGGCTTCCACATTCCAGTTTGTCTCTGTCAACCCATGTGCCTCTGTCAGCTTGTGAATTGTCACTATCAACTGCTAATGAACTAAGCATCCGTTGAAACTTTCATCCGTTGATGCCTTATCCGTTGAGACTTTATCCGTTGAAGCTTTACCCGTTGATGCATTATCAGTTGAAGTCTTTATCCGTTGAAGCACTCATCCGTTGATGGATATTATCCGTTGAAGCATTAGAGACATCCGTTGAAGCTTTGTTTCTTCTCCGTTGAAGGTCTTCAATATCAGTTGATACTTCTTCACTTATACAAAATTACAAGGCATGAAATATTTACAATTAGCCCTCCTATTTGCATATCCACTAGTAGTCAACATGACTGATAATTTCCTACAACATCTAAGAATTACAACTTGAATCCAGAGAATGAAATGTGCTACAATACTAAACTTATTGCTAAGTAAAGCTACTCCTTCAACGGATAGCCAAGATGGTCTTATCCGTTGAGGCTACAAACACTAGATTTCTACTTAAGTGTTTTGTTTAACTTATCATCAAACTAATACACATATTCCTAACAAAGCTGTTAATCTTCATTATGAGGCATTATCAGGCTTGATCTTCTTCCGGAGATTTATTCCTATCTTGTTGGCTGTTTACTGAAAAATACTCCAGTCTAGTCTATTCAAACATTTTTATATACTCAAGAAATACCATTACAGATTACATAATAATTACTAGTCAACTAAATCTTAGGATTATCAATGTGACTAGTCTTGTCAATATGATTAGTCTTGTTATGTTAAGGCATGTCTTGCACAACAATCTTCCCAAATTTGTGAGAAGATCGCTTGTCACAAATTCACGCCTGATAACAAGACTAATCTCAAGATAAATTAAAAACAAATAGAAATACAAGGAACAATCATTTATACATAAATGTTATCTAACATTTATAGTGAAATTTGAGTTTACGGAATCAGCTAAAGTTTTCATATTCTGACTGAGTTCTAATCAAGTCCGTTAGTCTAACAAAATATTCAAGTTCTTCAATGATCTCATTCCCTCTGAGTGCTTCCACAAACTTTAGCCATTCATTTAGTGAATAATTTTCAAGATATTGAATTCTGAACCTTGAGAATCTGTAAGTCTTAATATTAAAAAATACATTATTTTCAGAAACCATGCTCAACCTTCTAGCCTTCGGTTTATTTGAGCTTTTCTCCATCCTTTTTAACTCTAAGGCATTTTTTTTATAGCATTAGCTTCTCTCTCAGCCTCCTCCCTTTCTTTTCTTTCATTTCTATCTCTCAATCTTTTAGCTAGATCCACTTACCTTAGTTTTGTAAATGCATCATTCTCAGTCATTAAGCTAATCACTCTCTCAAATTCCATTGTTGAGTAATTTTCTATTACTTCCTTGTTGAGTAGGTTTAATGAGTCATATTTGAAGTAAATCCTCAACTCTCCCAGAGTATCAACAGGGACTTTGACTACGAATTCCGCTTGTTGATCATTGTAGTCATCTTCTGAGATTTCTTCTGAAATTGGTAGAAAATCTTCTTGATTAAAGAAATTCCATAGTGCTCCTATTTCAACCTTTAATTTCATCGACTTTCTTTCAGTAGACTTGAAGTATGTTTTGACTGGTGGCTTGAATGATAGAGGTTTGGTTAGTTTTTTTAAGGAGGTTTGATTGGCTAGGATAGTTATTTTTAGTAAAGAGTTGGCTGTAAGTTTGTAGAAGTGTTTAGACTTGGAGTTTTGAATGGTTAGAGTGTTTGATTGGCTAGGGGTTGGATTGCTGTTTGTAGAATTATAGATTTTTGTCTTATTGGTGTCTTCTTATCATATCCATCTTTTTTGCTCTTCTTTTTGTCTTCATCCTTATCTCTCCTTTTCTTCTCATCTTTGCTACTCTTCACATCCTATGGCTCCCACTACTTTTGCTGGAGTGACTTGGATTTGAGCCAAAAGATTTATGTTCATATTTCTTTTGCTCATCATCATCCCTACCATCATCTTTTTCATTGAAAGTAGTCTTTGGTAGCATGCTCTGAGCATCTCTTAGATATCTTCCTAAGATGGTGATCATTTCAATATTTTTAACAGTTTTAATCTTCTTCACCTTTATCTCTAACTCTATCACAATCATTAGTTTTTTGTTCTTCATGACATAGTGCTTAGAAATCAGAAAGTGTTTGCACTTCTTGGTAGTTGGGCATATATAAGTCACTCACTTGCTAGGTTTGAGATAGGCCTCATAAAAAGCTCCTTCCTGGCCTGCTTTAAGTTCCCTTAGCAATTGAGTGTCTTCTGAAATCATCAGCTTGACATTATTGATGAAGATACCTGGTTCTGAAGCTCTACTAGATATGAGAAATGCTAGTGAGACCTGTATACACCTGTCAACTCTAGAGTCCTTAATGTTGACCACCACTTTCTTCTCCCTTAGCATATCATTGGTGACTAAAAGCACCCTCAAGAAATTTATATTCTTGTCAATAGCTCTTTTATATTTGTGATGGTTGTGGTTCACTGAGACTCTCGGGCCCTCTAAAATTTCATTGAACTCTTTGTCAAAGCAAAGACCTTCAGCCGCCCTCTTAAGTCTCTCTTCCATTCAATTTCTGTTTGAGTTACGGATCTGAGCTTGGCTGTCATCCCCCCAGGCTTGTTATCAGGTTAAATAGGGGTTTGAGATATTTGAGCCCTGACTTGTTGTGGAATTTCTTGAAGAGGAACCGTTAGAGCACCCATGATAGCTCCCAGGGAAACACTTATATACATCTGAAAATAGTTCTGGAAGTCTATCAGGTATTTCATGTTATTTTAATGGCTTTGTACTTGTGCTGAGAGCTGTTTAACTTGAGAGACAAGAGCTGAGTTTGAAACTTGAATTTCAGCCATTTGATTTTGAAGAGATTGAATTTGTGGAATGGAGGGAGCATAAGTTGTACTTGAAGAGACTTCACTACCAAAACATTCATGCACACTATCTTGATTTCTTCCATCATCAAAGCATATGACTCATATCTTGCCTTGTGAAATTGATCTCGTTTGACCTTTGTTAGGAATATGATGTAATCTTGATGATAACTCACCAAAATACCTTAAGTAGATTTGTTTTGTGTCATTTAGAAGCCTTCAACGGATAACCACAGTTTACCTATCCGTTGAAGGAGTAGCTTATGTTAATAAGTATGTTGTACATTATATACACTATGATAGCTGAAGGATTTGGTAGCTATTATAGTTTCTAAGTCATGTTGATATTGTTGGATTTTTAACGCAGCGGGGGCATGACAAAACACTTTTACACATACAAAATCCAAATAAAAGCATACAGATCATGAATAAAAATTCGAGTGATCGAATCTAACCTTTTAAAATAATTCCGAGACAACGATCAGAGATCCTTAGCAGTTGCTCCACAAGTGTGAAGCACTCCACCGGTATCCACCAAGAAAACGATGTAAAGGAGGAGGAAGGAGGTGGAGAGAATTGGGTTTTCCAAACTTTTTGGGTTTTCGGGTTCGATGTGGGTTGGAATAAAATAGGGTCTATAATAGTGTATTTATAGGCAAAATTTTCAGCTGAAATTTTCCCATAAATAATATTATTATTATCCCATTTATTATTCTCATTAATAATTAAAACACCTTTTAATTATTAATCCTTTTTCTAAACACTTTAGAAATAATTCTCTCTCTTGATTTAATTTCCAAAAATTAAATCCTTAATTAATAATATTAAGAACTTTTCTTAATTAATTTATAATCAATTAAATCTCATTTAATCAATTATTAAATTTTCCAATTAATTATTTATTTCATAAATAAATAATTATTAGCCATTATTAATTAATTTCTCCACCATTAAATCATTCTCTTTTTATGGTGTGACCCTGTAGGTTCAATATTAAGCCGGTAGTAGAAATAAATAATAATAAAACTATTTTATCATTATTTATATAAATTCTCTAATTTATTAAATATAATTAATTAATTAATCACATTTATTCTACATCGTGAGTGATGCTTCTCAACATATCGCGACTATCCGGATAATATGAATTCACTGCTTAGAATACCAAGAATCTGTCAGTGAATAGTTACCGTACAATAAACTCCTTCTACCCTACAATGTCCCGATTAAATACAAGGCATGGATCTCGTGTCAAGCCTATCTAATTCAATCACTTTGCTTACCATTTACTATGCGTAGTTCTATGCAAATTAGAAACTCCTTTCTAATTTCATTTACTCTGGCCAGAGATTCCTGAACTAGCATAAGTGGATCAGCCTTGAACATTCGCTTCCTTCACTGGAAGGGGTAGATCCTTTATTGATCATACACTATCTTCGTGTACAAATTCCTATACCCAGAAGAGCCCTAATAATTGTCCCTGGAGACTAAGAACTAAACCAAAGCATAGTTCAGTGTACACAAGATGACTATGATGACCTCAAGTCTAAGGATACTTGTACAACTATCACTATGTGAACAACTGCTGACACGTGAGTGAACTCCATCAGTTGTTCAGCTGTACGAGTCATGTTCAGTGAACTTATTCTATAATAAGCACCTACATACTAGCTATAGTGTCACCACACAAATGTCTATGAGAACAGACATCCTTCATAATGAAGCAAGCATAGTATGTACCGATCTTTGCGGATTATTAATTACCAGTTAGTAATCCTATGACCAGGAACTATTTAAGTTTAGAGTTATCATCTTTTTAGGTCTCACTATTATGATCTCATCATAATCCATAAAAAGCTTTACTCTAAACTATGGTATATCTTATTTAAACACTTAAATAGATAAAGCCCGTAATAAAAACAAAACAAGTCTTTTATTAATATCAATGAAATTAAAACAGATTACATAAAAGTTATTCCTAAATCCTCATACATGATTGGACTTAGGACATATTCCTTTCAATCTCCCACTTGTACTAAAGCCAATCACTCTGGTATCTAATACCCATCTCATCTTTATGAAGATCAAAGTGACTTTCATAAAGTAGCTTTGTGAGTGGGTTTGCTATGTTGTTATGCGTGTCAACTCTAATTCAATACAATATAAGAAATGTTACCGCGCTCCCACTAACCCTTTTGTAGATGCATGGTTCATCTTCGTTTTTTGATAAAATCAAACTCTTTGATTGTCTCATCAAAACGAATGTTCCATCTTTCGAGAAGCTTGCTTTAAACCACATATGGTTCGCAGCAGCTTACACACTAGGTTTTCATTTCCCTTGGAAAGAAAACCATCTGGCCATCTGCCAGATTTCATAGTCGTAGTAAGCAGCATTCGCAAGCAAAATCCGAACTGATTTTAACAGGGCTACAGGTAAAAGTTTCATCAAAGTCAATCCATTGCCTTTGTTTGAATCCTTTTGCCACAAGCCTGGCCTTAAAGGTCTCCACCTGGCCATCTGCTCTAATCATTCTTTCGTATACCGTATACATAGATTCCATTCTGGATTTCATGGCACTATGCCATTTCTCTGAGTCAACACTACTCATAGCCTCATTATAGGTTACAGGGTCGTTATTGTCATTCTCAATGACAAGGCCATATTACCTCTCAGGTTGGCGAGACACTCTCCCTGATCTATGAATGGGCTGTTCCACAAAAGGTTGTTTAGTCAGAACAGGTGTTTCCACTTGATCCGTAGTAGTTTGTGCTTATTGAACTTCATCAATTTCAATTTTGCTCTCACTGTTTCCTTCAAGGATAAACTCCTTTTCCAAGAAGGTAGCATGTCTGGAGACAAACACCCGATGATCGGTGTAAAAGTAATACCCTAAAGTCTCTTTAGGATATCCCACAAAACTACATTTTACGGATCGATATTCCAGCTTATCTGGGTCAACTTTCTTGACATAAGCTGGACATCCCCAAAACTTAACGTGTTTAAGACTCGGTTTCCTTTCTTTCCATATCTCATACGAAGTTTGAGGAACAGATTTTGGAAGGCACCTTATTCAGTAAATATGCTGAGGTTTCCAATGCATAACCCCATAGGAATACTGGAAGATTTGCATAGCTCATCATGGACCGAACTATGTCTAACAAAGTTCGATTTCTCCTTTCAGATACCAATCTGGAGGCGTCCACTGGGAGACTATACCATTTACTTTGAGATAATCTAGAAACACTCCATTAAAGTATTCACCACCTCGATCTGATCGAAGAGTTATAATACTATGTTTGGTTGTTTCTCCACTTCATACTTATATTCTTTGAACTTTTCAAAGGCCTCAGACTTGTGTTTCATCAAACACATATCCGAATCCAGATCTATCATCTATGAAAGTAATGAAGTATGAAAATCCACCCATGGCTTGCGTAGACATTGGTCCACATACATCTGTGTATACCATTCCTAGCAAATCTGCAGCCCTCTCTCCATGTCCACTAAATGGAGACTGCAGTGCCACTATAAAGTGAGATTTTCATCACCCCTTTTCTTTTATTAGTTTGTTCAATCTGAAGTAAATTATGTCACATTTATACAGACCATTATTTAAAGTACCACGTCCATAAAGAATATTATCTCTAAGAATAGAACATTCATTATTCTCAATAATAAATGAAAATCCATCCAAGTCTAACATGAGAATAGAAATAATATTCCTCACAATCGAGGGAACAAAATAACAATTATTTCAAACAATAGTCTTGCCCGTAGGCCTATGTAAATGAAATGATTCTACATCTTCAGCAGCAACTCTTGCTCCATTTCCATCATTAGAATCACCTCCTCTTCCTCAAGAGTCCTACTTCTCCTTGGTCCCTGCAAAAAATTGCAGATTTGAGAACCACGGGCGGTATCTAATACCCAAGTAGAAATTTGATTTAATGACATATTCACTTCTATCATGAACATACCTGAATCAGAAGCGGTAGTCTCACTACCCTTCTTCTTCTTCAATTCTGCAAGGTAAACCTTGCAGTTCCTCTTCCAATGCCCCACCTTGTTACAGTGAAAGCAAACAACTTTGCTCTTGGGGTCTTCAGCTTTTGGTGGAACCGGCTTTTCTTCACCTACTTTCTTCTTCTTGGAAGAGTTCCTCTTCCTTTTCTTAGGATTGGAACCTTCACCAATTAGAAGAATAGAACTCTTCTTAGGGGAAAAATTCGATTCCGCAGTCTTCAACATGTTGTGGAGTTCAGGCAGGCTGACATCCAACTTATTCATGTGAAAGTTCACAACAAACTGCGAGAACGAACTCGGAAGCGATTGCAAGACCAAGTCTTGGCTCAGCTCCCCATCCATGGCAAAACCAAGTTGTCCAAGACGTTCAATCAAATTGATCATCTTAAGTACATGGTCATTCACAGATGATCCCTCAGACATCCTACAACCGAACAGCTCCTTCGATATCCCATATCGAGCTGTCCTCCCTGCCACATCATACAACTCTTGTAGATGCATTAGGATAGTGTGAGCATCCATATGCTCATGTTGCTTCTGTAGCTCAATGTTCATGGAAGCTAGCATGATGCATTGAGCAACATTTGCATCATCTATCCACTTACGATACACAACATGTTCATCATTATGTGCATCACTAGCAGGTTCAGTAGGCTTAGGTGAGTCAATCACGTATTCCAGCTTCTCAATCCTGAGAACAATTCTCAAGTTTCGAAGGCAGTCAGCATAATTAGGACCAGTCAATTTGTGAGCATCTAGTATGCTCCTGAGTGATAGTGCAGAAGACATAACGTACAAAGTAAATCTGTAAATGATAAACACATAACAACACTTAGCAAATATTCGATTTCATTTCAAAACACTATATGAATCGGGTCTTTATTCATAAGTGGCTCCCACTAGTTTTCCTAATTTATTCAACCCCCTACGTGAAAAATTAAGTATTCATAATGCTAGTGGGAATAGGGATCCTACATTCCATTACACAACCTCAGCTGTGGCACGAAACACCATGTAATGTTTAATAGGCAGACAACTCTTGTCAATTACATCTAATGTTATTCCCTGATCAAACTTTAGCCTCATGAATAATTGAGTCACGGCTGTGGCACGACAAACTCAATATTCTAAGTCAAGTCTAACCCAACATTCCGTACAATTGAATCAGTCCCCAAAGGCCCACGATTGTGGCACGTAACGACCTTTAGATTCTTATTCAATGTACACATATCTATGTAATAGACAAGTATTTCTTATTTCGAAATCAAAGCCCTCGGCTGTGGAACGAAACGATAATGATTCAAAAATAAGAACTACTTTCTATTATGTTGGAAGGCTATGACCGACACAAGCCCGTTGTATCATTGGCCAATTACTACTTGATATTATTTAATTTTAGAGGGATTATATTACGTTACAATCATAATCATATTATAAAGAAATTCTTCCTTTTAAATTAAATATTTCATATCAATAATCAAAATCAGATGATTCCCAGATCGGGTGGAGCATTGTCAAGAGGCGTCACTTAATAACCCTTTCTTACAGATATAAATCTGTTGTTGACAGAATCATCCTTTCTCTCATATCAAAAATTCATATTCAATTACATGTTTCATAAACACAAGAATCTCATGTTTGTATTCATAATATTGTTATTAAGGTTATGAAACTATTTCACTATACTAGGTTGTCTAACAAGCGCCTTATGTTCATTTAAGTTCACCTAAATCTATCATCGCATGATAAACTAAGCATATATCACATATATCAACATGAATAAACATCAAGGTAGGCATGTTACATCATCTAGCACATTAGTCTAAGCATTATACATCTCTATGTATCACATGAAGCATTTAAAAGTAGTTAAAACAGTTAAAAACAACTTTAAAACACTTCATGGAAATATAAACAGTTCAAAAATTTTATATAAACTAAAATTGATCACTCCATTAGATCCGTCTCGGAAAAACGAATCAAACGGTATATTACAAGCCTAAAACGGAGTTACGAAACTCCCAGAAAATCAATTTTAAAATCAACAGAAGGGCTGTAACGCATTACAGGAACGCGTTACAGTACCTGTAACGCATTCCGGTGATGCGTTACACCCCTTTTCAGCCATTAAAGGGTGTAACGCATTCCGTGAATGCGCCACAGGTGTGTAACGCATTCCCGGAATACGTTACACCCCTATTTTTTTTGTTTTCGCAGCCGCCTGACAAGCTCCCGCACGGAATTCCGTGCGCCTGACTTCTCTGTACCCTGACAGTCTCTATTTCCGTGTGCCATCAACAGACAGCATCATCACAGATGCAGATATATATATATACATATAATTACTTTATATTATATATATATATGATTTATTTAATTACGAATTTAATTGTAACAACTTCAAAAATTCATAATAAAAAATCTATACATCATAAAATTATGAAAAAAATACCCAGACGATCTACAACACCTGTAGAACCCAGATCAACATTCAAAATTATTCTGAGAAACGATTTCTCATCAGACAAAAATAATCAATGATATAACTTGTAAAAATCATAATTAATTCATACAAGCACATAAAATTCTGAAATTTTTACCACAGATCTATATGCATACAACCTAAGCTCTAATACCATTGTTGGATTTTTAATGCAGCGGGGGCATGGAAAAACACTTTTACACATACAAAATCCAAATAAAAGCATACAGATCATGAATAAAAATTCGAGGGATCGAATCTAACCTTTTAAAATAATTCGGAGACAACGATCAGAGATCCTTAGCAGTTGCTCCTCAAGTGTGAAGCACTCTACCGGTATCCACCAAGAAAACGATGTTAAGGAGGAGGAAGGAGGTGGAGAGAATTGGGTTTTCCAAACTTTTTGGGTTTTCGGGTTCGATGTGGGTTGGAATAAAATAGGGTCTATAATAGTGTATTTATAGGCAAAATTTTCAGCTGAAATTTTCCCATAAATAATATTATTATCCCATTTATTATTCTCATTAATAATTAAAACACCTTTTAATTATTAATCCTTTTTTTAAACACTTTAGAAATAATTCTCTCTCTTGATTTAATTTCCAAAAATTAAATCCTTAATTAATAATATTAAGAACTTTTCTTAATTAATTTATAATCAATTAAATCTCATTTAATCAATTATTAAATTTACCAATTAATTATTTATTTCATAAATAAATAATTATTAGCCATTATTAATTAATTTCTCCACCATTAAATCATTCTCTTTTTATGGTGTGACCCTGTAGGTTCAATATTAAACCGGTACTAGAAATAAATAATAATAAAACTATTTTATCATATTTTATATAAATTCTCTTATTTATTAAATATGATTAATTAATTAATCACATTTATTCTACATCGTGAGTGATGCTTCTCAACATATCGCGACTATCCGGATAATATGAATTCACTGCTTAGAATACCAAGAACCTGTCAGTGAATAGTTACCGTACAATAAACTCCTTCTACCCTATAATGTCCCGATTAAATACAAGGCATGGATCTCGTGTCAAGCCTATCTAATTCAATCACTTTGCTTACCATTTACTATGCGTAGTTCTATGCAAATTAGAAACTCCTTTCTAATTTCATTTACTCTGGCCAGAGATTCCTGAACTAGCATAAGTGGATCAGCCTTGAACATTCGCTTCCTTCACTGGAAGGGGTAGATCCTTTATTGATCATACACTATCTTCGTGTACAAATTCCTATACCCAAAAGAGCCCTAATAATTGTCCCTGGAGACTAAGAACTAAACCAAAGCATAGTTCAGTGTACACAAGATGACTATGATGACCTCAAGTCTAAGGATACTTGTACAACTATCACTATGTGAACAACTGCTGACACGTGAGTGAACTCCATCAGTTGTTCAGCTGTGCGAGTCATGTTCAGTGAACTTATTCTATAATAAGCACCTACATACTAGCTATAGTGTCACCACACAAATGTCTATGAGAACAGACATCCTTCATAATGAAGCAAGCATAGTATGTACCGATCTTTGCGGATTATTAATTACCAGTTAGTAATCCTATGACCAGGAACTATTTAAGTTTAGAGTTATCATCTTTTTAGGTCTCACTATTATGATCTCATCATAATCCATAAAAAGCTTTACTCTAAACTATGGTATATCTTATTTAAACACTTAAATAGATAAAGCCCGTAATAAAAACAAAACAAGTCTTTTATTAATATCAATGAAATCAAAACAGATTACATAAAAGTTATTCCTAAATCCTCATACATGATTGGACTTAGGACATATTCCTTTCAGATATTCGGACGAAAATACGCGCTAAATTTACACACAAGTATACGCGTTCGCAAGTAATATAGAATTCTTTCTAGTTCGTTCCCACAGAGGCTGGTTTAGGTTAACTTCAATTTATGCACTTATGCAACAATGATATGGATATCGTTCAATGCTAAGACAAATAACAAATTTGGGTTTTGATTAAACTAAGAGATTATACTAACTAACTTAACTAAGAGAATTATGGTTGGATTACTTATATGAGACAAACATGGGATTCTAACTTCATTACTATTTTATTCAAAGTCATTATTCTTAACCTTAGCATGCAATGGTGATGACAACTAATCAGACAACACGAAACTAGTAAATGCCAACTTTTGTTGCACGAATACCCTACTACCAGACATCCACAAAAGAGATAGAACCTGAATAGACACCAAATATATTGAGACCCTATATATCTATAGAACTTGACAACATAATGGTTTAATGCACAAGTTATCTATCGTGATTATATAGGGCAAGTAAGATGGTTAATATTACCTATGAATCATGCATAACAAATACATGAACCTATGCTAGCATGACAAGTTCTAAACCTCTATATTCACTGTCACTTCAATAGAGATTAACACGCTATATTATAAGTTCACGATGCTCATAAGACGAGTAAGCACAACCAATACTAGAAAATCATACAATCACCACATACTAAGATATCGGAACAAATTAACTATTGAAATCCATAAGTAAATATGCTAGAACCCCATGATAATGATTAGTTCATAACCGAACTCATCATCACCGTGGGTTCCGATGAAAGCATGGTATAATAAACTAAGTCTTTATAAACCGAATAATAATTTAAGTACGTAATCAAGAGTAATAGGTTCAACAAACAAGAAAACAAGCATCCAAGATTACAACTCAATCAAAGAATCATAAGTAAAAACAAGCTTTTCTCCTCCTTTGTTGAATTTGTGCTCCTAGGTCTTCTCGTCGTCTTCTCCTTAGTCTCTGTAATGAAAAACGTCTTAAAAAAGTCTTTATATAGCAGCCCAACTCAAATAGAAGTCCAGAAAATGAATCTCAGAATAGAATCAGGATTCTCAGAATTCGACCTGGCGCGACTGCGCTATCCCAGCGCGGGTGTGCTGTACTTTTGTCCAACCAGCGCGGGCGCGCTAAGCTCCTGGGAAAATTTCTGACTTCTATTTTAATGGCTGGTTTTGATGGCGATCAACAAGGAATCATCCGAGGCACCTTCCTAACACCAATTTAGCACCAAAATAATGCTAAATCTCCTCCTTCCTTCATCTATGCCCTGAAATGCAAAACACTACAAAAACACGCGCTAAATTTACACGCAAGTATACGCATTCGCAAGTAATATATAATTCTTTCTAGTTCATTCCCACAGAGACTGATTTAGGTTAACTTCAACCTATGCACTTATGCAACAATGATATGGTTATCGTTCAATGATAAGACAAATAACAAATTTGGGTTTTGATTAAACTAAGAGATTATACTAACTAACTTACCTAAGAGAATTATGGTTGAATTACTTATATGAGACAAACATGGGATTCTAACTTCATTACTACTTCATTCAAAGTCATTGTTCTTAACCTTAGCATGCAATGGTGATGAAAACTAATCAAATAACACGAAACTAGTAAACGCCAACTTTCATTGCACGAATACCCTACTACTAGACATCCACAAAAGAGATAGAAGCTGAATAGACACCAATTATATTGAGACCCTATATGTCTATAGAATTTGGCAACATAACGGTTTAATGTGCAAGTTATCAATCGTGATTACATAGGGCAAGTAAGATGGTTAAAACTACCTATGAATCATGCATAACAAATACATGAACCTATGCTAGCATGGCAAGTTCTAAACCTCTATATTCACTGTCACTTCAATAGAGATTAACACGCTATCTTATAAGTTCACGACGCTCATAAGACAAATAAGCACAACCAATACTAGGAAATCATACAATTACCACACACTAAGATATCAGAACAAATTCACTATTGAAATCCATAATTAAATCCGCTAGAACCCCACGATAACAATTAGTTCATAACCGAACTCATCATCACCGTGTGTTCTGATGAAAGCATGGTATAATAAACTAAGTCTTTATAAATTGAATAAAAAATTAAAGTACGTAATCAAGAGTAATATGTTCAACAAACAAGAAAACAAGCATCCAAGATTACAACTCAATAAAAGAATCATAAGTAAAAACAAGCGTTTCTTCTCCTTCGTTGAATTTGTGCTCCTAGGTCTTCTCGCCGTCTTCTCCTTAGTCTCCGTTATGAAAAATGTCTTAAAAGAGTCTTTATAGCTACCAAACTCGAATAGAAGTCCATAAAATCAATCTCAGAATAGAATCAGGATTCTCAGAATTCGACCTGGCGCGGCCGCGTGATATCCTAGTGCGGGCGCGCTGTACTTCTGTCCAACCGGCGTAGGCGCGCGCTAACACAGCGCGGGTGCGCTAAGCTCCTGGAAAAATTTCTGACTTCTGTTTTAATGGCTATTTTTTTATGGCGATCAACAAGCAATTATCCAAGGCACCTTCCTAACACCAATTTAGCACAAAAACAATGCTAATTCTCCTCCTTCCTTCATCTATGCCCTAAAATGCAAAACACTATAAAAACACGTCAAATACACAAATAACTTGAGTATAAAACACCAATTTGAGCCTTTATAAAGCGTTCTAAGTTGATATAAATGCCATTTAACAGTTGAATACTAGCAAGATATATAAAATATGTGGGCTAAGTGTAAATATAAAATGCCTTGTAATTTTATATAAGTGAAAGAGTATCAACTGCTAAGGAAACATCTTCAGCTACTAAACTACAAGCTTCAATGGATGATTTTACAAGATTCAATGGATAACTCAATATGCCTTCAACAGATAAGTTAGTCAAGATGTCTTCAACTGATATCAAATAAAGCTTCAACATATGTTAACAAGAAAGTTTCAACGGATGTCAACGGATGACAACAATAGAGTTTCAACGGATAACATCAATGAATCTTCAACAGATGATCAACAAGATAGCAGTTGACAGTGACTTGACAGAGGCTGACAGAGTCACATGAGTTGAGAGTGCACAAAAGGTATGCGGCAGCCTGATTATATGTTTTATAAAAAAATGAAGCATTTCCATTTCCATGCAAAACAAGCTCATTCAAAGATGCTAAATCTTTCTTGGATTGCGTTGGACAGAGAAATGAATAAGTATGTGCATGGACCTAGCTGATAGGAATACTATTCTTGTTTTATTGCACATGTAAACTTGGTTCATATATAAACCAAGTGTAGCAAGTACTTTAGAATTGCTAGCACAAGTAGAACAAGAAATAACTAGAGAATTTAGCAAGCTGTATCTTTAGAAACTACTCTCAAGTTCTAAGTTGTACTAAATTACTTGTAAACAGCTGTGTGGATTTTGCATCACAGAGATTTCTTCAAATATACATCTCTGGTGGAAAGACAAATCCATCAGAAAGTTTTTAAACCGTGTGTTTATTTACTTTATGTTAGTAAAATACTTCAAAAGATTAATCTACATTCTTGCTTATTCAAAAACACAATTGTATATTTATAAAGAGTTTTTCAGAAATTAAAAGAAACCAAAATTCCATTCAACCCCCCTTCTATAATTCAGTTATTGTATTGATGAGAAATAACAATTGGTATCAGAGCAAGCTCTTAACATACAAAGAGTTTAAAGATCAAGGCAATTGGATAACATGAGCAAGAAGGATATTGGAGTGAAGATTCTAATTCTGGACAAAGATAACTATCATCATTGAAAGTGAAGATGCACCTTCATTGTTATTCCCTAACAATACAACAAGAATTACAGAAGGGGGGGTTGAATGTAATTCTGGCTACTTTTGAGATTTTAATATATATATAACAATGTTTGATTTTCTGTAATGCGGAATGAAAGAGTAATGGAAATTAAAACACTAAGTAATAAAACACAGGCTTTAAAACTTTCTGGTGGATTTGAAAGTATCCACCATATATATATATCAGATTGAGAACTCTGTGATGCTTTGAATAGCACGCAGATGCTTTACATGTGAACAAACAAACTACAGAGAAATTCTTAACAAGTACAACTTTATCTATCTCTATGAAAAATGTGCTTGCTTAGTTAATTGTTCTACTTGCTACACTTGATTTATATATCACCAAGTTACATGACAATAAGACAAGATAATAAAACAAAATAATTCTTGTCTAATATTATGTTGCAACATTACTCTATCCAGCATCTTTGAATATATTCACATTTGCATAGAAATGGTAATGCTTCTTTGTTCTCAAAATCCTCCTTAACAGGCTACCACATTCCTTTTGTAAATGCCCGACGCATGTGACTATATTGTCACTATCAACAACTATTTTGAATATGATCATTCGTCGGGATTATGTTGAACATCCGTCGGGAATATGTTGATCATCCGTCGGGAGTCTTGTAGATCATCCTTCGGGAGTCTATCTGTCACTTGACTCTATTTCACTTATACAGAATTACAAGACATCTCATATTTAAAATTAGCCAACCTATTCTGCATATCAATCTAGTAGTCAACTTGACTTAGAGAATCCTACAGAATCTACTAGACTAAAACATGTTATTTGCAGAAATGTGCTACAGTACTTATTTGCTACATAAGCTACACTCTCGATGGATGTCAAATTATCATCCATCGGGACTACAAAGTTCATAGGGACTATATTAGAACATCCGTCGAGAGCTACAAAATTTACTAAGTTAAATCTACTAAGGTGTTTTGTTTAACTTATCATCAAATGCCAAGTTTTGGTGTTCCCTTGAGATATCTATAAATTCTCTTGATAGCTACTAAGTGATATTCTCTAGGATCAGCCTGAAATCTAGAAAAAAGACAAGTATCAAACATTATATCTGGCCTACTAGCTATTAAGTACAAAAGTGAGCCAACCATGCCTCTATAGTTTGAAATATCCGCATACTTTTCAGTAGTGTTTAATTCAAGTTTAGTTGCAGTGGCCATGAGAGTTTTTGCAGATGTGCAATCCATTAGATCAAACTTCTTTAAAAGATCATAAATATATTTGGTTTGACTAATGAATATTGCATCACTAACTTGCTTAACTTGTAAGCCAAGAAAGTAAGTTAGTTCTCCCATCATGCTCATTTCATACTTACTTTGCATCAATTTCTGTAGAGCCAAATATAATATCATCTACATAAATTTAAACAAGTATACTAGAGCCATTAACATGTCTAAAGAATAAAGTTTTGTCAACAGTACCTCGTGTGAAGTGATTTTCTAAGAGAAATTTTGATAAAGTATCATACCAGGCTCTAGGTGCTTGCTTCAATCCATAAAGTGCTTTCAAAAGATTAGACATATTCTGGAAAATTTGGATCTTCAAAACCAGGAGGCTAACTGACATAGACTTCCTCCTCCAAATCTCCATTCAGAAAGGGACTTTTGACATCCATTTGATAGACTTTGAAATTGGCATATGTTGCATAAGTTAAGAAAATTCTTATGGCTTCAAGTCTTGCAACAGGAGCAAAAGTTTCATCAAAATCTATTCCTTCTTGTTGACAGTAGCCGTTAGCAACCAATCGAGCTTTGTTCCTGACAACTATGCCATTTTCATCCATCTTGTTTATAAATACCCACTTGGTATCAATTGGATTCTTTCCTTTAGGATTGGGTACCAGCTTCCATACCTTATTCCTTTCAAATTGGTTTAGCTCTTCCTGCATAGCTAAAACGCAATCAGGATCCAACAAAGCTTCTTCTACCTTCTTTGTTTCTTCCTTAGAAAGAAAACTGCTATATAGACATTCTTCTTGAGTTGCTTTCCTTGTTTAAACTCTAGAAGATGCATCACCAATAATGAGCTCAAAAGGGTGATCTCTAGTCCATTTTCTCTGTTGTGGTAGATTAGCTCTAGATGAAGATGCCTCATTGTTGTCTTGATGTATGACTGAGTTTTGATTATAAGAAGCTCCCCCTGAGTTTGTGGATCTGTGACTGAAAGATGGGCTTCTTTCTGTAGGTGATCTGTTTTGACTCTCAGCTTCTCTTAGTGTTCTGAAGGATGATGCACTTTGTATCTCGACGAATGAAGCTGATTGTCTACCGAAGGATGAAGCATTATGTAACTCGACGGATGTTGAGTTATGTGCTTCACTAGTTGTAGATTTTTCTACATTGTCCTTAGCCACTATTTCTTGATCACTTTCATCATCACTGTCATCACTAACCATCTCAACATTATCAAATTTGAGGCTCTCATGGAAATATCCATCTGGTAGACCTTCAATCTTTTTATCATCAAACACAACATGTATAGATTCCATAACAATGTTGGTTCTTAGATTGTAGACTCTATATGCTTTTCCCACAGCATATCCAACAAAAATTCCTTCATCTGCTTTGGCATCAAACTTTCCATGTTGATCAGTTTGATTCCTTCAGATATAGCATTTGCAGCCAAAGACATGTAAGAAATTTAGAGTTTGCTTCCTATTCTTGAACAATTGATAGGGAGTAATGCATTTTGCTTGATTAACCAAATAAATATTCTGAGTGTAGCATGCAGTATTCACAGCTTCAGCCCAAAAATATGTTGGTAACTTTGATTCTTCTAGCATTGTTCTTGCAGCTTCAATAAGAGATCTGTTTTTCCTTTCCACCACTCCATTCTATTGTGGGGTTCTAGTTGTAGAAAACTCATGCATAATCTCATTCTCTTCACAAAATGATCTCATCACAGAATTCTTGAACTCAGTTCCATTGTCACTCCCAATTCTTCTTACTTTAAAGTTAGGATGATTGTTGACTTGCCTTATGTGTTTGATGATGATTTCCCTAGCTTCATCTTTGGACTTTAGAAAATATGTCCAAGAGAACTTTGAGAAATCATCTACAATTACTAGGCAATATCTTTTCCTTGAGATGGATAACATATTGACTGGTCCAAACAAATCCATGTGCAACAGTTGCAAAGGTTCTTCAATTATTGAATCAAGCTTCTTTCTGAATAATGCTTTAATATGCTTTCCTTTCTGGCAGGCATCACACAATCCATCCTTAGTAAAATCCACTTGAGGAATACCTCTGACCAATTCTTTCTTGACTAGCTCATTCATGGTCTTGAAGTTTAGATGGGATAGCTTTTTGTGCCATAGCCAACTTTCATCTTGACTTGCTTTACTGAGAAAACAAGTTATTGAGTCTGTATTTGATGAGTTGAAATCAGCTAGGTACACATTTCCTTTTCTCACTCCAGTGAGAACCACTTTATTGCTCCTTTTATTAGTCACAACACAGGCTTCTGAATTGAAAGTGACTGAGTTGCCCTTATCACAAAGCTGGCTGATACTCAACAAATTATGCTTGAGTCCATCCACTAGGGCAACCTCTTCAATGATGACATTATTCTTTAAAATCAAGCCATATCCCATAGTATAACCCTTGATGTCATCTCCAAAAGTGATATTTGGGCCAGCTCTTTCCTTGAACTCAGTGAGTAGGGTAGAATCTCCAGTCATGTGCCTTGAGCAACCACTGTCTAGATACGAAAGATCTTTATATTTCCCTATTTTCTTGATGAACTTGCTTCTGTTTCATCTGACTTGGCCATTAGGGCTAGATTGACATAGTTGATTTCTTCATCTTCATCCAGTCCATCTGCAGCCCAGTCATTCTCCTGTGTGATGAAAGCCCTTTCCTTTTACTTGAACAACTCAAAGTATTTCTACTTATAATCAACAGGATCAAACTTCTTTTTGCTAGAATCGGACTTACTACATTCACTAGAAAAATGACCCGCCAAACCACATTTGAAACATTTGAATTTTGACTTATCAACCATATTCCTGTTTGGCTTGGCTGCTCCAAAATTCTTCTTGAATTTGAGCTTGGAAAATCTCCTGGATAAGAATGCTAGATGCTCATCAATATCATCCATGTCATCTTGGCTCAACTGTTCTTCATTCTCAGCTACCAACCCTTTACCCTTGCTTTCACAGACCTTTGATGTACATTCAACAGCTTCCACCTTCACTTCCTTCTCCTTCTCTAGTTCAACAACTAGTGCAATGGATCCTCCCTTCTTTCTTTCTTTCTCCATTCTTTTATCTTGCTCTATTTCAAGCTCATAGGTTTTTAGGATGCCATACAGTCTCTCCAAGGTAAACTCCTTGTAATCTTGTGAATTTCTCAATAAGACTGTTATTGGCTTCCACTCTTTTGGGAGAGATCTAAGGAACTTGAGGTCAGAGTCTTTTGTCTGATAGACTCTTCCATGCAGATTTAGAGCACTCAATAGATTTTGAAACCTACTGAAGATATCAGTGAGTGACTCACTTTCTTCACAGTGAAAATGCTCATATTGCTGAATCAAGAGTTGCATCTTGTTCTCCCTCGCTTGCTCAGTACCATCACAAATAATCTGTATTGTGTCCCAAACCTCTTTGGTTGTTTTGCAGTTAATGATGCTATCAAACATATCACCATCAATACCATTAAACAGTATGTGCATGGCCTTCTTATCTTTCCTAACTTGTTCAATGTCTGGATCAGACCATTCATGCCTAGGTTTTGGAACTGATGGTTCATTCCCTGTAGCAGCTCTCATAGGGACATGGGGACCTCTTTCAATGCAATCCACATAGGCTTCATCTTGAGAAAGAAGATGTAGGTGCATCTTCACCTTCTAGTGGTGATAGTTGTCTTTATCCAGAAATGGAATTTTAACTTCAACATCCTTTTTGTTCATCTTGTTGATTGTTGTGATCTTTACACTCTTTGTACTTCAAGAGCTTGCTCTGATAACAATTGTTATTCCCTAACAATACAACAAGAATTACAGAAGGGGGGGTTAAATGTAATTCTGGCTACTTTTGAGATTTTAAAATGTTCTAACTTAATATATATATATATATATATATATATATATAGATAACAATGTTTGATTTGCTGTAATGCGGAATGAAAGAGTAATGGAAATCAAAAGACTAAGTAATAAAACACAGGCTTTAAAACTTTTGGGTGGATTTGAAAGTATCCACCATATATATATATATATTAGATTGAGAACTCTGTGATGCATTGAATAGCACACAGCTGCTTTACAAGTGAACAAACAAACTACAGAGAAATTCTTAACAAGTACAACTTTATCTATCTCTCTGAAAAATGTGCTTGCTTAGTTAATTGTTCTACTTGCTACACTTGATTTATATATCACCAAATTACATGACAATAAGACAAGATAATAAAACAAAATAAATCTAGTCTAATATCATGCTGCAACATTACTCTATCCAGCATCTTTGAATATCTTCACATTTGCATAGAAATGGTAATGCTTCTTTATTCTCAAAATCCTGCTTAACAGGCTGCCACATTCCTTTTGCAAACACCCGACGCATGTGACTGTGTTGTCACTATCAACAGCTATTTTGAATATGATCATCCGTCGGGATTATGTTGAACATCTGTCGGGAATATGTTGATCATCCGTCGGGAGTCTTGTAGATCATCCCTCGGGAGTCTATCTGTCACTTGACTCTATTTCACTTATACAGAATTACAAGACATCTCATATTTAAAATTAGCCAACCTATTCTGCATATCAATCTAGTAGTTAACATGACTTAGAGAAACCTACAGAATCTACTAGACTAAAATATGTTGTTTGTAGAAATGTGCTATAGTACTTATTTGTTACATAAGCTACACTCTCGATGGATGTCAAATTATCATCCATCGGGACTACAAAGTTCATCCGTCGAGAGCTACAAAATTCACTAAGTTAAATCTACTAAGGTATTTTGTTTAACTTATCATCAAGTTCACAACATATTCCTAATATTCATCTACTCTCTCAAAATGAAAGCTCTGTTAACTGCATAGAAAATGGACATCGTGTTCCTCTCAAGGTTATAACGGATGTTGTTGATGCTGCTGGAAAAAAACAAAATGTTCCAAAGCCTAAAGTAGAATGGACTAATGAAGATATGGAAGAAATTCATAAAGATAAAAAGGCCATGAACATTTTGTTCAATGGTCTTGATCAATGTAACACCCCCAAATCCGGGGTCGGGGATCCAGGTTGTCACGAGTTCCATTTCCCTTAATAACACCCAATCTTAATAAGCAACCAACTAGTGCGTACTGTGACCCCACAATAAACATACACACCACAAGTTATAGTCTCAGAGATGAACATCCAAAAATAACACAAGTCATTTTATTCCAAAATTATAAGCCATTACACCTCAAAAGGGTTTCTGAATAAATTTACATTTTCTTTGCCATTATTACAATGCATAAATATACATAAGTCTGGTACATCAAAAGTTGAAATCCTAGCCTATTGGTAATTCCTACCTCAGCTACAGCGACATCAACGCCTATAGGAAACTGCGGAACGTTTCCTATCCGCTCGCAAATCAGGAGCTTGGTCCTGTTCATCTTGTCTATCTGATGTTGTGTGATGAAAGAAGAAAGCAAGGGTGAGCAACAAGCCCACCGAAATAATATGTATAATAATTTACAATATATGAGCATTCTCATAGTACTCAAGAAAGTCTTGGTTAAGAAGAAATGAACCAAGTTGATATCTTAACGCGACCAAGTCACAAAATATTCACTATATACATATATACTTTTCAAAATCTTTGAAATACTCTGCTATGCATAATACACACATAGTTCCAGTTTATAACTGTATAAAAATATCGTTGCAAGGTGATCTCATATATCTGCCCTTGTCTCAATGTTTTTCTGAAAATCTTTGACATGCATAAGATAATCATTTACTAGATATAAGTTTAAAAGATGAAGTTACAAGATACTCCAATATACTTATATCTTTTCCGAATACTACTTGAACTACCACCGTTCAAGTTATAATTAGTTTCAAAAGTTCATCACATAGATGAGACTACAAGATAAGATTTGAATAGATTCAATCTTTGAAATATCATTGAATGAAATAAAGTTACGAGATACTTCATTAAGTCCCGATATATATATTCATATATATCTCCCATACATTTCCTGAAAACCTCTGTCATGTAAAGTATGAACAGAGTTGCAATATTCAATGAATTTGGAAAGAAAAGAATTTTGGCATAAACCCGATATCTTGCTGATCAGGCAAAGATACCAATAAGTAACCTTTTCTACTAGTAGATGGATGAATCCCCCATCGGTTATCACCCTGGCCTCATTAGGACCTTGTGCTGGACCGCCACCCAGCCACTTACACTTTGATAGACCGTACCCCGGCCTGTCGCTTATGCCGACTCAATTAGATGGGCTTACTTCCCGAACGTTGGGTAAGTAATCAATTCATTTGTAAAAACAACAACCTCGTTGTGAATATAAAATACACCACAGAGCCGGATCCCTCAGGTTTTGAGCGACTATTTAAATCCCCTTCGAAAGGAGGATCTTAAATATAAAAATGAGTTTTGGGATCCGCCCTAACTTTTAAAAATCATTTTGAAGACTCGAAAACATTTTTAAGAATGTTTGGAGTAATGCTGATTTAATAAAATAAATCAGTCCCAATATATTAGAAATATCTGAATATTATTATTTAAATAATATTCCCATAAAGAATAATCTTTATAAAAATAATTGAAGTAGAAGTTTTAAAACTCATACTTGAAATGAATATTAAATAACCAAAGATATACTTATACGAAAGTATGATCTTTATTTGAATAATCGAAAATAAGTTTGATTATCGAAACATTATTCTTTAATAAAATTAAGAATATTATTTAGTAAATAAGCGGAGTCATAAGTCCTCGAATGAATATTCAAAATAATATTCATTAAATAAAACAAACGGAGTCATACGTTCTCAAATGAATATTCAAAATAATATTCATTAAATAAAACAAACGGAGTCATAAGTCCTCGAATGAATATTCAAAGTAATATTCATTAAATAAAAAAACGGAGTCATAAGTCCTCGAATGAATATTCAAAGTAATATTCATTAATAAAAATAAAGTTATCGAATAAACCTTATTCAATTAATAGTTTTGAAAACTATATATATATATATATATATAAATATATATAATATACTCGGGAACATCGACTCCCGATTTTAGAAAATATTCACCTTTGGGTCCCTTATACCAAGGGTATACGCAATTACTGCTTATCTCTAGCATAAATATTATGCAACTATAAGCATTGGAATCAACAGATAGATATCAAGATTACGAAACAGACATGCATATAGCCCATATCAGCATGCTCCAATATATCGCAAGATTTGCTAATTAACCATCATGCATCTATCACAAGATAATGCATATACATATATACATCACAACAACAGTATAACGGGTCCGGTAACCTATGAACAACAACATAAGCCGGAATTAAACCACAGTCGCTTAAGAAACTAGACTTTAACCAATTGAACCCTAACGTCTGCTTATGGTCATTTCTACGCTTAACAAATCACATAAGTCGTTCGAGTACCCTCGGCTCCACCATTTTTTAATAAATTAACCATTAAGAATTTTAAGGTGATTCTTTCGCGAGTATCCTAACAACTGCCTAATCCACTTTACATAATTGTTTCGTACTCCAATTAGTCATTTAAGGACCTTAAACAAGGTTTCAAAGTAAGGCGAGGGGTAATGGTTCGTTCGCGAAATGCCGTTACTTAAAACGGTCGTTTCTCCTAAACCGTACATCGGATTCAAGCGAACCACATATCAAAATGAAGCTTGTACCATGAACTATCTAAAAATGGTAATGGTTAGTTCATGGAAGTGAGTGTTCTGGTGCAAAAGTTAAGCACAAAACAGTCTAAGGTAAATCGGGGATTACGACGACTATGTTTACGCGATTACCAAAGTTTAAACTACTCCAATCAACCACAAATCAACCACAAATCAACCCATAACCACCAATACCACCAAACTTCATCAAAACCTTACTAACTCAGTCCATAACCTCATGATTTTTCCAACTTATTCAATCTCAAACAAGAGATACTAACTATACTTAAGGTTCATCAACCAACAACCAAGATTTATAACCCAAAATCATTATAATTCCAACCAAACTCTAAACATACAAGAATCATGCTCTCATGAAATATAACAAATAAAACCAAACCTAATACTCAAAGTAAAGTTAGGGTTTGGAGGGGTTATACCTTCCTTGGAGTGATTAGAGTAGCTAGGAAGCCTTAAGAAGCCTTGAGATAGCTTAGGAATGCTTGGATCTTAAAGGAAATCAAAGAAAATAAAGTTAGTAATCTTGAAAACACTATTCATCATCTTCTTCCTTGATTTATTGGAAGAGATAAAAGCTTAAACTCCTAGGATATGCTTATCTAATCATAAGGGACCTTGGGTAATTACCTTGCAATTTAACAAAGCTAGAATCTTGATTTTTGGAAATTTTCTCCTTGAAAACATGAAAAAGCCGAGAGCTAGGTGTTATTGGGAAAGTGTTTGCTTTGTTGAATGTTTTTGTGGTGGAAAATGAAGTGAATGGGATATTTGGATGGTTTGTTGGTTAATTAAAGTGAGTGGAGTATGACTAAGCATGACATCATCTTGGTGACTTTATCATTTGCCACTTGTCATCACTTGGTGGTGGAAGCATCTTCTTATGCTAATCCTTGCTTAATTGCTTGATTATCATCCATAATCCTTGCACTAATCTCTCTTGCATTACTTGTCGTTTAATTATTTTATGACTCGTTTATCGTTCGTTCTTGCTAATCGTTTGAGGGATCATATCCGGGATCTTATTACTTGGGTTCCCTTAACCTTTCTCAATATATTATATTCCTTTTATGATCCTCTCTTATAATCCTTGAATTTCAATCCTTTTAGTCATGTTACCTTATACTCAATTCTTTCTGTATCTGGTGGATTTTCGGGAAAAATCAAAGTGTTCGAATTTGGATTCTGACGATCTTTACATACACTTATATACCATATAGAGTACTAATAAGATCTCAGAATAACCATAAAAGAACTCCTACAAAGTGTGTCATGAAAAGTTTTCTTATTAAGCATAATCAGCAAAATCACTATTCATAAGGGTTACAAAAAGTCCAAAATTTTGGGGTTATTACAGTCTCCCCTCCATAAAAGGATTCCGTCCCGGAATCAGATAGAAAACAAATGGGGGTACTTTCTTAGCGGTGCACTTTCTAACTCTCAAGTCAATTTTCCCATATTGTGGTTCTGCCACAAACCCTGACTAGCATGATAATCCTTCTTCTAAGCACTTGTCCCTTTTTGATCTATAACCCTTCCTGGTTTCTCCATATAGGTTATGTCTGGTTGCATGTCTATGCGCTCATATGCCCCTATATGTCTGACATCCGGATTACACTTCCTTAACATTGATACATGGAACACGTTAAGAACTTGCAACCTATGTTCGGGGTAGGGCCAGCTCATATGCTAACTTCCCAATACGATTTAATATATCCAAGGGTCCAACAATTCGTGGGCTTAGCTTTCCTTTCTTTCCGAATCACATCCATCCTTTCCAAGGGAATACCTATAACAGCACTAGGTCCCCTACTTCCTATTCTTTGTCCTTTCGTGTCAAATCATCATACTTCTTATGTCCATCTTGGGCTACTACCAGCCATCCTCTGATTAGATCTATTATATCCTTGGTCCTTTGGACTACTGCGGGTCCGAGCATCTTGCGCTCTATAACTTCATCCTAACATAAGGGAGATCGACATTGTCTTCCCTCAAGGATCTCATAAGGCGATACCTCGATACTGACATACGATCGATTATCGTAAGAAAACTCAATCTGCGTTAAGTGATCATTCCAAATTCTTTCAAGTCTATTGCACAGACTCTCATCATAGCTTCTAGCATTATAGCTTTTATTTCTCAATACCCACTCTTTTCCAGTTCGTAATCGTTACTATCTTCCCTACAGAATATTATTCTAGATATACCTTTACTCGCTAAAGTTTTATAACCTTTTAATAATTGCGTCAACCTTAGTATCACGAACGCGTTAGATTCGGAATACCACCGCACTGATACTACTTCCTTTCTAGCTGCTTCCATCTTCGAAAGCTTGATCTATCGTATAGATGTAAAATAATTTATTGAGAGATCACTATGATCATGAACACTTGTTCTATTGCATAGTTAATACAGAAGGTGGCCAGCCTTTAGTACTTGACAAGCAATTAAACAACATGTCGTATCCTACTAGGCTTCTATCACACAGATAGATAGTCATTCGGCAATACCTCCCCTTCTGGAAGGGTTGTTCTTCTCAGATTACATGCAATGAAAAGAAGAGAAAAGAACGAATTGAAGAGAATTGTATATATGTAAAAAAAATATACTGCCACAAAATATCTGGCTTGGAATCTACCTCTGAACTATAGAGGTTTGTCATAGGAGAATAAAACATATACGTATATATCTCAACATCAAGTATTATAGCATCGCATTTCACATGCCTAAATATTTTTGCTATCCGTCCATCATTCTATGGACCCATGCTCTTGCTCGAGCTTATAAACAATCACCTTTGAAACTCCCTCGACATCGAAAATCGAATCTGGGATTTCATTCTAGACATCATCGTTATTAAAATCCATTGCTACACCGCAACCTTCTTCATATAGTAATACTACTCTTTATCGATAAGAAGGAATAAATATACAATATGTAAATAATCCACTAGTTAGTCTATCAATGATAACTTATACATCACCACGACCCGATTAGTGGTACTCAATCTCAACATCCATTCCAATACAACTCTCACGGTTGTAAATGACTCATTACTCGCAGAATCATTGTTGCATTACTATGGTCCACCACTGACCTACTGTCGTCATTCACTTTCCATGAAATCTTAATAGCTAACCATACGGAGTCCATACATGTCGTATAGAATTCTTCTAAGGAGGAAACATAATCACCATTTCATGATTCATGAAGAACACTCCTGAACTTGGCGTACATATGCCATGAAGCAGATAAAATTGCAGAAGAGTTTCAATGAAAACAACGATAGCTGGTTACTACCATTATTAACCATATGTCCTTATTAGGAAACATGAAGCTCAAAGGTTCATTTAGTCCTCTCGTAACATGGTCCTGGCTTATCTCAAGATAGGACCTTCTAAGATAGATAGCCCGCTCACGGTGGTTACATAAATTAAATCTTTACCAACCTACTATTACGTTTGAGTATCGCACAATCATCAGAAGGAATGCCAATCTTTCACACCATAATACAACCTTTACAGCTTTAACCATCATCACTGTATTTCTCTGGCACGAGCGCCTATAATTATCCTCTTACACTTAAAGTGTCAGCCACCTCTCTGGCCTTTTCTGATAGTAAAAATTTCCTTACAAACAATGTCTTTTGAACCATCTTCACTAAATTTTCTAACTCATTTCAAATCACTGCTTATGTGAAAATGCTTTTCTTAAGTCCTTAAGATAAAAAAAATCACCATTTTTTTCCATAAGTCACTGCCTTAGTCTTTAAATATAAACATTATCATGGCTGACTCTCGATCATACTTAGGACGTCTTTTATCTTGGGCCCTTCTTGCTTTAACAATTCTGACCTTCATTGGATCAATCTATACTTATTATGGTTTAACACATGCCCACCTGGCATTATTATAATTACGCCATATTTCCTTCATCAAAATTTCTATTCTTGAGAACTTTGAATATTACCTTTCTCCTTGTAAAACCTCTAAGGTTATCCTTAAACCCTTCATCAGGTACACCCTAGGCACAGGGCATATCAAGATACCATTTATTAATACCAGAATCATTGTCTATATACTTCTGAAAAATTTCTCCACTGATCCTTAAAGGTTGTTGTTACCTTAATCCTTTCCAATTCATACTGTCAAAACTCATACTATCCCTATTAAGGGTGAAATGCCAACCTTTATGCATTCCCCTAGGATTCATTTTAAGTTACCGATGTTCTATCCTTAATTCCACCTTTAAAAAGGTACATGCATCCTTCCATGGATAAATCAAGTCATATATCCCTGATAAGGGTGTCTTATTCAATCATTCCCACCTCGATAGTATATGCCTACTTTCACGATAACATCTGTATTCAAAATGAGGTCAATCAATATGGCCTCCAAAAGATAACAACGGTTATTCGCTTTTCTTGCCTGATTCAGTAATGATAATAGGGATGTTCTGGAAGATATTGGGCGGGTCAACGTGAACTTCTTAGTTCTAACTATTCATTTACCTCTGTTATTTATCTCAACAGTCATCTCAATGTTGGAATACCTTTTATACCTAGAGTCTCCCTTTTGGGCATCAAGCCCCAGGTGTTATATACACTTCATATTTTTGAAGGTCACTTCCTTCATCCAATTTTCCTAATTTATTACTTCCTTGTCTCCTCAGTCTATCCGTGTCTCCTCAGTCTACCCGTGTCTCATTATTTATCCTTCGAACTATCTCAAGGTTTCCTCGAATCCTCCCAACTTACAGGGGATAAAATATATGTATCTCTTATGCCTTCAACCATCAATTTTAACTCATGGTGAATCACCCTCATCCTGACGATTACATACTTTTCTATTTCTATAGCTACGAGTCTTTAGGATTTCCTCATACCCAACTCCCTTATCAATCTTCAAACTCTATTGTCTTTATTTTCCTTTCCACTTCAGTTTCTTTTTATTTTCTTTTCTATTACAATCATTTCACGAACCCACTAATCATTGACTTCAAATATCACGTCATTCTGGGATTCTTGTCATCAGAACGAATCTTGACAACTTTTGTAACTTAGCTTCATAATTCATCATACTCGTCCGCCTTTGTTCTGGCTCTAAAGCTTTTACACTATCTCCATAACCTTGGGAATTACTTTCCCAAAAATAATTGACTGAACTTATCAGTTTATTCTAACCTCTGGCTCCGTGCCTTTCTTGGTCTTTCACCAGCGGGTGGCCTCTCTCTTAGGAGGGTAAGTGACAAAAACAGTCTTTTGTGATTCGTCAATCATTTAGAATCTCAAATGATTCCTATATTTCCTTTAGCAAAGCTCTTGCCTCGATTGGGTCAGCTTGTTCCTTGGAACTCTGAGAGCTTAGCTACTTAAAGGTCCTGAAAGAATTTCACACCACATTATTTTCTCAGGGTGGTGTTTGGGGGTAAAAGTATTAGTTTTGTTTAGGCAGGTCCATGAATTGCCTCATAGGAGTACCGTCGTGGTGCTCCCTTCCTTGCTCGAGTTCCGTTTTCTCAGTCTAAATATTTCTTCCTGCTCCCCATAATCGGGGTCATCTTATATTTTAAAATCCTCATTTTCCCCTTCATTACGTTTTGGGTTCCTTATATCTTAATTGCGACATCCCTGATTATCACATTTAGGGTTTGCCCCAAATCTTATTCTTCGTGGGGGCATAATGCTTGGAAAAATTCTGAGAATCTCTTTATATTTGCCTTATTTACTTTGCTTAATTCTTTCCCTCGTTCAGTCCTTACATGATCGTAAATTATGAATTCTCAAGTTCTATAACTTCATGACACTCTTAAGTGTTAATAGTGCCATTAACAATATGAACTTATTGATGGATTTTTAATCGCAACGGGGCATGGTAAAACACTTTTACACATATAAAATCCAAATAAAAGCATATAAATCATGGTAAAAACATAGGAATCGAATCTAACCTTTAAAATAATTCGGAGATAACGATCAGAGATCCTTAGCAGTTGTTCCTCAAGTGTGAAGCACTCCACCGGTATCCACCAAGAAAACGATGTTAAGGAGGAGGAAGGAGGTGGAGAGAATTGGGTTTTCCAAACTTTTTGGGTTTTGGGGTTCCAATAAAATATAGGGTCTATAATAGTATATTTATAGGGAAAATTTTCAGCTGAAATTTTCCCATAAATATTATTATTATTATCCCATTTATTATTCTCATTAATAATTAAAACACCTTTTAATTATTAATCCTTTTTCTAAACACTTTAGAAATAATTCTCTCTCTTGATTTAATTTCCAAAAATTAAATCCTTTAATTAATAATATTAAGAACTTTTCTTAATTAATTTATAATCAATTAAATCTCATTTAATTAATTATTAAATTTGCCAATTAATTATTTATTTCACAAATAAATAATTATTAGCCATTATTAATTAATTCCTCCACCATTTAAATCATTCTCTTTTTATGGTGTGACCCTGTAGGTTCAATATTAAGCCGGTAGTAGAAATAAATAATAATAAAACTATTTTATCATTATTTATATAAATTCTCTAATTTATTAAATATGATTAATTAATTAATCACATTTATTCTACATCGAGAGGGATACTTCTCAGCATATCGCGACTATCCGGATAATATGAATTCACTGCTTAGAATACCAAGAACCTATTCAGTGAATAGTTACCGTACAATAAACTCCTTCTACCCTACAATGTCCCGATTAAATACAAGGCATGAATCTCGTGTCAAGCCTATCTAATTCAATCACTTGCTTACCATTTACTATGCGTAGTTCTATGCAAATTAGAAACTCCTTTCTAATTTCATTCACTCTGGCCAGAGATTCCTGAACTAGCATAAGTGGATCAGCCTTGAACATTCGCTTCCTTCACTGGAAGGGGTAGATCCTTTATTGATCATACACTATCTTCGTGTACAAATTCCTATACCCAGTAGAGCCCTAATAATTGTCCCTGGAGACTAAGAACTAAACCAAAGCATAGTTCAGTGTACACAAGACGACTATGATGACCTCAAGTCTAAGGATACTTGTACAACTATCACTATGTGAACAACTGCTGACACGTGAGTGAACTCCATCAGTTGTTCAGCTGGGCGAGTCATGTTCAGTGAACTTATTCTATAATAAGCACCTACATACTAGCTATAGTGTCACCACACAAATGTCTATGAGAACAGACATCCTTTATAATGAAGCAAGCATAGTATGTACCGATCTTTGTGGATTATTAATTACCAGTTAGTAATCCTACGACCAGGAACTATTTAAGTTTAGAGTTATCATCTTTTAGGTCTCACTATTATGATCTCATCATAATCCATAAAAAGCTTTACTCTAAACTATGGTATATCTTATTTAAACACTTAAATAGATAGAGCCCGTAATAAAAACAAAACAAGTCTTTTATTAATATCAATGAAATCAAAACAGATTACATAAAAAGTTATTCCTAAATCCTAATACATGATTGGACTTAGGACATATTCCTTTCAATCTCCCACTTGTACTAAAGCCAATCACTCTGGTATCTAATACCCATCTTATCTTTATGACGATCAAAGTGACTTTCATAAAGTAGCTTTGTGAGTGGGTCTGCTATGTTGTTATGTGTGTCACTCTAATTCAATACAATATAAGAAATGTTACCGCGCTCCCACTAACCCTTTTGTAGACGCATGGTTCATCTACGTTTTTGATTAAATCAAACTCTTTGATTGTCTCATCAAAATGGATATTCCATCTACGAGAAACTTGCTTTAAACCACATATGGTTTGCAGTAGCTTACACACTAGGTTTTCATTTCCCTCGGAAAGAAAACCATCTGGCTATATGCCAGATCTCATAGTCGTAGTAAGCAGCAATCGCAAGCAAAATCTGAACTGATTTTAACAGGGCTACAGGTAAAAGGTTTCATCAAAGTCAATCCATTGCCTTTATTTGAATCCTTTTGCCACAAGCCTGGCCTTATAGGTCTCCACCTGGCCATCTGCTCTAATCATTCTTTTGTATCCCGTATACATAGATTTCATTCCGGATTTCATGGCACTATGCCATTTCTCTGAGTCAACACTACTCATAGCCTCATTATAGGTTACAGGGTCGTCATCATCAATGATCGACAACTCATTGTCATTCTCAATGACAAGGCCATAATACCTCTCAGGTTGGCGATACACTCTCCCTGATCTATGAATGGGCTGTTCCATAAAAGGTTGTTCAGTCAGAACAGGTGTTTCCACTTGATCCGTAGTAGTTTGTGCTTCTTGAACTTCATCAAGTTCAATTTTGCTCCCACTGTTTCCTTCAAGGATAAACTCCTTTTCCAAGAAGGTAGCATGTCTGGAGACAAACACCCGATGATCGGTGTAAAAGTAATACCCTAAAGTCTCTTTAGGATATCCCACAAAACTACATTTTACGGATCGATATTCCAGCTTATCTGGGTCAACTTTCTTGACATAAGCTGGACATCCCCAAATCTTAATGTGTTTAAGACTCGGTTTCCTTTCTTTCTATATCTCATACGGAGTTTGAGGAACAGATTTGGAAGGCACCTTATTCAGTAAATATGCTGAGGTTTCCAATGCATAACCCCATAGGAAAACTGGAAGATTTGCATAGCTCATCATGGACCGAACTATGTCTAACAAAGTTCGATTTCTCCTTTCAGATACCAATCTGGAGGAGTCCACTGGGAGACTATACCATTTACTTTGAGATAATCTAGAAACACTCCATTAAAGTATTCACCACATCGATCTAATCGAAGAATTATAATACTATGTTTGGTTTGTTTCTACACTTCATACTAATATTCTTTAAACTTTTCAAAGGCTTCAGACTTGTGTTTCATCAAACACATATCCGAATCTAGATCTATCATCTATGAAAGTAATGAAGTATGAAAATCCACCCATGGCTTGCGTAGACATTGGTCCACATACATCTGTGTGTACCATTCTTAGCAAATTTGCAGCCCTCTCTCCATGTCTACTAAATGGAGACTGCAGTGCCACAATGAAGTGAGATTTTCATCATCTCTTTTCTTTTATTAGTTTGTTCAATCTGAAGTAAATTATGTCACATTTATACAGACCATTATTTAAAGTACCACGTCCATAAAGAATATTATCTCTAAGAATAGAACATTCATTATTCTCAATAATAAATGAAAATCCAGCCAAGTCTAACATGGGAATAATATTCCTCACAATCAAGGGAACAAAATAACAATTATTTAAAATAATAGTCTTGCCCATAGGCATATGTAAATGAAATGATTCTACATCTTCAGCAGCAACTCTTGCTCCATTTCCCATCAGTAGAATCACCTCCTCTTCCTCAAGAGTCCTACTTCTCCTTGGTCCCTGCAACAAATTGCAGATTTGAGAACCACAAGCGGTATCTAATACCCAAGTAGAAATTTGATTTAATGACATATTCACTTCTATCATGAACATACCTGAATCAGAAGCGGTAGTCTCACTACCCTTCTTCTTCTTCAATTCTGCAAGGTAAACCTTGCAGTTCCTTTTCCAGTGCCCCACCTTGTTACAGTGAAAGCAAACAACTTTGCTCTTGGGGTCTTCAGCATTTGGTGGAACCGGCGTTTTCTCACCTACTTTCTTCTTCTTAGAAGAGTTCCTCTTCCTTTTCTTAGGATTGGAACCTTCACCAATTAGAAGAACAGAACTCTTCTTAGGGGAAAATTCGATTCCGCAGTCTTCAACATGTTGTGAAGTTCAGGCAGGCTGACATCCAACTTATTCTTATGAAAGTTCACAACAAACTGCGAGAACGAACTCGGAAGCGATTGCAAGACCAAGTCTTGGCTCAGCTCCCCATCCATGGCAAAACCAAGTTGTCCAAGACGTTTAATCAAATTGATCATCTTAAGTACATGGTCATTCACAGATGATCCCTCAGACATCCTACATCCGAACAACTCATTCGATATCTCATATCGAGCTGTCCTCCCCGCCACATCATACAACTCTTGTAGATGCATGAGGATAGTGTGAGCATCCATATGCTCATGTTGCTTCTGTAGCTCAATGTTCATGGAAGCTAGCATGATTCATTGATCAACATTTGCATCATCTATCCACTTACGATATACAACATGTTCATCATTATGCGCATCGCTAGCAGGTTCAGTAGGCTTAGGTGAGTCAATCACGTATTCCAGCTTCTCAATCCTGAGAACAATTCTCAAGTTTCGAAGCCAGTCAGCATAATTAGGACCAGTCAACTTGTGAGCATCTAGTATGCTCCTGAGTGATAGTGCAGAAGACATAATGTATATTATAAATCTGTAAATGATAAACACATAACAACACTTAGCAAATATTTAATTTCATTTCAAAACACTATATGAATCGGGTCTTTATTCATAAGTGGCTCCCACTAGTTTATCTAATTTATTCAACCCTCTACGTGAAAAATTAAGCATTCATAATGCTAGTGGGAATAGGGATCCTACATTCCATTACACAACCCCGGCTGTGGCACGAAATGCCATGTAATGTTCAATAGGTAGACAACTCTTGTCAATTACATCTAATGTTATTCCCTAATCAAACTTTAGCCTCTTGAATAATTGAGTCACGGCTGTGGCACGACAAACTCAATATTCTAAGTCAAGTATAACCCAACATTCCGTACAATTGAATCAGTCCCCAAAGGCCCACGACTGTGGCACGTAGCGACCTTTAGATTCTTATTCAATGTACACATCTCTATGTAATAGACAAGTATTTCTTACTTCGAAATCAAAGCCCTCGGCTGTGGCACGAAACAACAATGATTTAAAAATAAGAACTACTTTTCTATCATGTTGGAAGGCTATGACCGACACAAGCCCGTTGTGTCATTGGCCAATTACTACTTGATATTATTTAATTTTAGAGGGATTATATTACGTTACAATCATAATCATATTATAAAGAGATTCTTCCTTTTAAATTAAATATTTCAAATCAATAATCAATAATCAGATGATTCCCAGATCGGGTGGAGCATTGTCAAGAGGCGTCACTTAATAACCCTTTCTTACAGATAGAAATCTGTTGTTGATAGAATCATCCTTTCTCTCATATCGAAAATTCATATTCAATTACGTGTTTCACAAACACAAGAATCTCATGATTGTATTCATAATATTGTTATTAAGGTTATGAAACAATTTCACTATACTAGGTTGTCTAACAAACGCCTTATGTTCATTTAAGTTCACCTAAATCTATCATCACATGATAAACTAAGCATATATCACATATATCAACATGAATAAACATCAAGGTAGGCATGTTACATCATCTAGCACATTAGTCTAAGCATTATACATCTCTATGTATCACATGAAGCATTTAAAAGTAGTTAAAACAGTTAAAAACAGCTTTAAAACACTTCATGGAAATATAAAAAGTTCAAAACTTTTATATAAACTAAAATTGATCACTCCATTAGATCCGTCTCGGAAAAACGAATCCAACGGTATATTGCACGCCTAAAACGGAGTTACGAAACTCCCAGAAAATCAATTTTAATGTAAACAGTCGGGCTGTAACGCATTACAGGAACGCGTTACAAGCCCTGTAACGCATTCCGGTGATGCGTTACAACCCTTTTAACCAATTAAAAGGTGTAACGCATTCCGTGAATGCGCCACAGGGTGTAACGCATTCCCGGAATGCGCGACACCCTTTATTTTTTTTTTCTTTCTTCTGCAGCAGCCGACAACTTTCCTCGATCTCCGTGCCGCCGTACATCTGACTGTTTCTTTGTCTCCGTGCAGAACAGACAGCAAACAACACAGACATATGCAGATGCATAATACAAACATATATATACATACTATATATACATATATTTATACTTATTAAATCACGAATTTAATTGTAAGAACTTCAAAAATTCATAATAAAAAATCTATACATCATAAAATTATGAAAAAAATACCCAGACGATCTACAACACTTGTAGAACCCAGATCAACATTCAAAATTATTCTGAGAAACGATTTCTCATCAGACAAAATTAATCCATGATATAACTTGTAAAAATCATAATTAATTCATACAATCACATAAAATTCTGAAATTTTTACCACAGATCTATATGCATACAACCTAAGCTCTGATACCATTGATGGATTTTTAATCGCAGCGGGGCATGGTAAAACACTTTTACACATATAAAATCCAAATAAAAGCATATAAATCGTGGTAAAAACATAGGGATCAAATCTAACCTTTAAAATAATTCGGAGACAACGATCATAGATCCTTAGCAGTTGCTCCTCAAGTGTGAAGCACTCCACCGGTATCCACCAAGAAAACGATGTTAAGGAGGAGGAAGGAGGTGGAGAGAATTGGGTTTTCCAAACTTTTTGGGTTTTGGGGTTCCAATAAAATATAGGGTCTATAATAGTATATTTATAGGCAAAATTTTCAGCTGAAATTTTCCCATAAATATTATTATTATTATCCCATTTATTATTCTCATTAATAATTAAAACACCTTTTAATTATTAATCCTTTTTCTAAACACTTTAGAAATAATTCTCTCTCTTGATTTAATTTCCAAAAATTAAATCCTTTAATTAATAATATTAAGAACTTTTCTTAATTAATTTATAATCAATTAAATCTCATTTAATTAATTATTAAATTTTCCAATTAATTATTTATTTCACAAATAAATAATTATTAGCCATTATTAATTAATTCCTCCACCATTTAAATCATTCTCTTTTTATGGTGTGACCCTGTAGGTTCAATATTAAGCCGATAGTAAAAATAAATAATAATAAAACTATTTTATCATTATTTATATAAATTCTCTAATTTATTAAATATGATTAATTAATTAATCACATTTATTCTACATCGTGAGGGATACTTCTCAGCATATCGCGACTATCCGGATAATATGAATTCACTGCTTAGAATACCAAGAACCTATTTAGTGAATAGTTACCGTACAATAAACTCCTTCTACCCTATAATGTCCTGATTAAATACAAGGCATGGATCTCGTGTCAAGCCTATCTAATTCAATCACTTGCTTACCATTTACTATGCGTAGTTCTATGCAAATTAGAAACTCCTTTCTAATTTCATTCACTCTGGCCAGAGATTCCTGAACTAGCATAAGTGGATCAGCCTTGAACATTCGCTTCCTTCACTGGAAGGGGTAGATCCTTTATTGATCATACACTATCTTCGTGTACAAATTCCTATACCCAGTAGAGCCCTAATAATTGTCCCTGGAGACTAAGAACTAAACCAAAGCATAGTTCAGTGTACACAAGATGACTATGATGACCTCAAGTCTAAGGATACTTGTACAACTATCACTATATGAACAACTGCTGACACATGAGTGAACTCCATCAGTTGTTCAGCTGGGCGAGTCATGTTCAGTGAACTTATTCTATAATAAGCACCTACATACTAGCTATAGTGTCACCACACAAATGTCTATGAAAACAGACATCCTTCATAATGAAGCAAGCATAGTATGTACCGATCTTTGCGGATTATTAATTACCAGTTAGTAATCCTACGACCAGGAACTATTTAAGTTTAAAGTTATAATCTTTTATGTCTCACTATTATGATCTCATCATAATCCATAAAAAGCTTTACTCTAAACTATGGTATATCTTATTTTAACACTTAAATAGATAGAGCCCGTAATAAAAACAAAACAAGTCTTTTATTAATATCAATGAAATCAAAACAGATTACATAAAAAGTTATTCCTAAATCCTAATACATGATTGGACTTAGGACATATTCCTTTCACTTATTCACCACAAACTGATCTGAACTGAAAGGAACGAATATATACATAACCATTTGTTCGAGGGTACAACAACTAAACACCTGAAAGAGAATTACATCATTTGGCTTGATCACTTCTATCCTAAAAGTACTACCACAGATAATCATCTAGTCATTAAAACTTAATCGTTCATAACTTAGGCTAATCCTCCAAAAGTGGTGCTGCATGAAATCCTTGTCAGATTGCTCAGACTCTGCACACTATTATGGATCAAGAAATGCGGGCACGCACGACATCCCTAACCTGCTCCATTAAAGCGGTGATGCGGTCTAAGATAGTCACAAGTAGAGCTGGATCAATCTGACCCTCAAGATGGCCTCTAGCTATAACAAGGGTGGTAGCCTCAATCCTTTCCATGCTATAAGCTAATCCTGACGGAAGTACCCCACCCTCAATCCTTGGTGCAGTAAGTCGATCCAACAGATCACTCCTAACATTACAGGCCTCAGACAGGCCACCCAAAGTCATATGATAATCGGCGATAAGAGAAGCCTAAGTGGTAGCATCTAGCATTCCATGGGGTACAGGTGGTGCAAACCCAAGAGATCCAAATGGATAACCAAGCACGGTATCAGGTGACAATGGTGCAGGAGATAAATGTGGCATCTCCTCTGTAGGTGTTGGGCTCTGTACAGAGGAGGGAATAGGAATTGGTGGAACCTCATGGATGTCTACAGGAACCTCTGGAAGATGGTCTGATACTGGTATAATTGGTGCCGTGGAAGGCCCCACTCCTTCTGCCCTCATTATCCTCTGCGCCCTTGGTAACTCTTCATCCTCTAGTGCCACCCTCGCGGCCATCCTAGCTCTGGTAGTTGCCCTGACTACGGTCATCAATTCCTCAGCGGTCCTCTTTTTATTCTCATCTGAACCCTCCATGAGATCCTCCTCAGCAGCAATCCCTTCTGGGATAACATCCTCAACTGCAACATTCCCAATATGAATCTCATCCGGTCCCTCGTTAGGATACTCTATCGGATTCACAATTTGATCTCCAACATGTAATAAAACATCCTCATGCTGATGCCCCTGAACCTCAGGGTTCGGTGCCCCGCTGCCCTATATGATAACGAACTATGTTACTATCACGATATTTATAAGGGTTCCCATAAGGGTTTTAACTGTCAGTACTACGTTAGGTAGCCCGACTATGAACTTGGCAAGAGTTCTTATTATCTTAGTGAACTTATTATCTTAACGTCATATCATCTCTGAGGTTTATAATGCTTGGCTCTGATACCATTTCTGTAACACCCCCAAATCCGGGGTCGGGGATCCGGGTTGTCACGAGTTCCATTTCCCTTAATAACACCCAATCTTAATAAACAACCAACTACTGCGTACTGTGACCCCACGATAAACACACACACCACAAGTTATAGTCTCAGAGATGAACATCCAAAAATAACACAAGTCATTTTGTTCCAAAATATAAGCCATTACACCTCGAAAGGGTTTCTGAATAAATTTACATTTTCTTTGCCATTATTACAATTTATAAATATACATAAGTCTGGTACATCAAAAGTTGAAATCCTAGCCTATTGGTAATTCCTACCTCAGCTACAGCGACATCAACGCCTATAGGAAACTGCGGAACATTTCCTATCCGCTCGCAAATCAGGAGCTTGGTCCTGTTCATCTTGTCTATCTGAAAGAAGAAAGCAAGGGTGAGCAACAAGTCCACCGAAATAATATGTATAATAATTTACAATATATGAGCATTCTCATAGTACTCAAGAAAGTCTTGGTTAAGAAGAAATGAACCAAGTTGATATCTTAACGCGACCAAGTCGCAAAATATTCACTATATACATATATACTTTTCAAAATCTTTGAAATACTCTGCTATGCATAATACAGACATAGTTCCAGTTTATAACTGTATAAAAATATCGTTGCAAGGTGATCTCATATATCTACCCTTGTCCTAATGTTTTTCTGAAAATATTTGACATGCATAAGATAATCATTTACTAGATATAAGTTTAAAAGATGAAGTTACAAGATACTCCAATATACTTATATCTTTTCCGAATACTACTTGAACTACCACCGTTCAAGTTATAATTAGTTTCAAAAGTTCATCACATAGATGAGACTACAAGATAAGATTTGAATAGATTCAATCTTTGAAATATCATTGAATGAAATAAAGTTACGAGATACTTCATTAAGTCCCGATATATATATTCATATATATCTCCCATACATTTCCTGAAAACCTCTGTCATGTAAAGTATGAACAGAGTTGCAATATCCAATGAATTTGGAAAGAAAAGAATTTTGGCATAAACCCGATATCTTGCTGATCAGGCAAAGATACCAATAAGTAACCTTTTCAACTAGTAGATGGATGAATCCCCCACCGGTCATCACCCTGGCCTCATTAGGACCTTGTGCTGGACCGCCACCCGGCCTCTTACGCGTTGATGGACTGCCACCCAGCCACTTACACTTTGATAAACCGTACCCCGGCCTGTCGCTTATGCCGACTCAATTAGATGGACTTACTTCCCGAACGTTGGGTAAGTAATAAATTCATTTGTTAAAATAACAACCTCGTTGTGAATATAAAATACACCAAATAGCCGGATCCCTCAGGTTTTGAGCGAGTATTTAAATTCCCTTCGAAAGGAGGATCTTAAATATAAAAATGAGTTTTGGGATCCGCCCTAACTTTTAAAAATCATTTTGAAGACTCGAAAACATTTTTAAGAATATTTGGAGTAATGCTGATTTAATAAAATAAATCAGTCCCAATATATTAGAAATATCTGAATATTATTATTTAAATAATATTCCCATAAAGAATAATCTTTATAAAAATAATTGAAGTAGAAGTTTTAAAACTCATACTTGAAATGAATATTAAATAACCAAAGATATACTTATACGAAAGTATGATCTTTATTTGAATAATCGAAAATAAGTTTGATTATCGAAACATTATTCTTTAATAAAATAAAGAATATTATTTAGTAAATAAGCGGAGTCATAAGTCCTCGAATGAATATTCAAAATAATATTCATTAAATAAAACAAACGGAGTCATACGTCCTCGAATGAATATTCAAAATAATATTCATTAAATAAAACAAACGGAGTCATAAGTCCTCGAATGAATATTCAAAGTAATATTCATTAAATAAAAAAACGGAGTCATAAGTCCTCGAATGAATATTCAAAGTAATATTCATTAATAAAAATAAAGTTATCGAATAAACCTTATTCAATTAATAGTTTTGAAAACTATATTTATATATATATATGTAACACCCCCAGATCCGGGGTCGGGGATCCGGGTCGTCACGGTCTTTCTTTCCACAATATCACTTCCCTTAATTAATAATAATAACCTTATGCTGTGACCCCACACTAACACACACCACAACCCGTTATAGTCTCAGAGATGAAATTGAAATAAGTACAAGTCTTTGAATCCACAATTTAAAATTATTACAACCCAAAATGATTACTTGATAAATTTACAGTTAATTGCCATTATCTGCCACAAGTTATAATTATACATAATTTGATTCCCAAAAGTAGATGGTCTGAACTATATTAGATCTACCTCTGCAGCTATAACAGCTACAACATCATCGGGAAGACGCGAGACGCTTCCCACGCGCTTGCGCTGGGTCTGCTGGAGTCTGGCCATCTCTCCTAACTGTTGTTGTGTGATGAAGAAATAAAGCAAGGGTGAGCAGCAAGCCCACCAAAATAATATGTATAATGATTTACAATATATGAGCCTACTCATAATACTCATGAAAGTCTTGGTCAAAAGAAATGAACCAAGTTTGATATCTTAATGCGATGAAGTCGCAAAATATTCAGTATATATACATATATACTTTTCAAAATATTGGAAGTCCTCTTCCATGCATAATATACACAAAGTCCCAGTGTATAACTGTATAAAAAAATATCGTTGCAAGGTGATCTCATATATCTAACCTTGTCTCAACGTTTTTCTGAAAATCTTTGTCATTCATAAGACAATTATTAATTAGATATAAGTTTAAAAGATGAAGTTACAAGATACTCCAATATACTTATATCCTTTCCAAATACTACTTGAACTACCACCGTTCAAGTTATAATTAGTTCAAAAGTTCATCACATAGATGAGACTACAAGATAATAATTGAATAGATTCAACCTTTAAAATATCATCAAAATAAAATGAAGTTATGAGATACTTCATTTGATGCAAACATCATTTTGAAAACTTGACCCTGCCAACACTCAACAATCGCCCAACCGTAGCCTTTCTATCGAAGTGCTCTGGGTAGTGTTGCAGAAATATCCAATTGGATGATGAACTCATTACGGGAGTTTGCCGCGCCAGGAAGACCACTTACGATGATCAGTCGTAGTAGTGCAACCCCACCATTTTCTACATGTAGAGGAGAACCTGTCGGATTTACTTGTCAACCGAACACTGAACTCCTAAGGAATGGACCGCCTTAGCGGAACTTCCAGGCCATTTGGGCCAATATAATAAGGCTGGGCCGGCGCTACTCGGCCACTTACGCCACTCCTAGTTCAGATGAAATCCATGACTTTGAAACGTAAAGCTCGTTTCCCCCTTTCCCCAAGTAGAAACTTGTTGATACGGCTCCACCAAGAAGTCGTACCTAGTTGGAAAGGAAAACTCACCGATATTTCCCAGGCGATGCCTGTTAATGGATTAACTTGTTCCAAGAATTTTACTTCCCGAATATTGGGTAAGTAATCAAAAACTCTTTTACCAAGACAGCAACCTTGTTGCGAATATAAAACACACCACCGAGCCGGATCCCCCATGTTTGAGCGAGTATTTAAATCCCCTTTTTAAAAGGAAGATCTTAAATATAAAAATAGTTTTGGGATCCGCTCTCACTTTTGAAAATCATTTTAAAGACTCGAAAACACTTTAAAGAGTGTTTGGAGTAAAACTGATTTAATGAAGTAAATCAGTCCCCAGAATATTTAGAAAATGACTGAATATTATTATTTAAATAATATTCCCATAAAGAATAATCTTTATAAAAATAATTGAAGTAGAAGTATTAAAACTTATACTTGAAACGAGTACTAAATAATCAAAGATATACTTATATGAAAGTATTATCTTTAGTTGAATAATCGAAAATAAGTTTGATTATTGACACCTTATTCTTTAATAAAATAAAGAATATACCTCAGCAAATACTCGGAGTCATAGATCCTCAAATGAATATTCAAATAATATTCAATAAATAAAATAAGCTGAGTAATAAGCCCTCAAATGAATATTCGAAATAATATTCATTAAATAATAAGCCGAGTCATAATACCTCGAATGAATATTATAAATAATATTCATTAAATAAAATAAAGGAGTCATACATCCTCAAATGAATATCCAAGTAATATTCAATAAATAATATAAAGGAGTCATAAGTCCTCGAATGAATATTCAAGATAATATTCATTAATAAAATAAAGTTATCGAATAAACCTTATTCGATTAATAGTTTGGAAACTATAACCATATATATATATATATCCATATCCATATATACAAAATTACTCGGGATCCTCGACTCCCGGTTTTAGAAAATATTTTCACCTTTGGGTCCCTATACTAAGGGTATATGCAAGTTACCGCTATCCTCTAGCATAGGTATTATCAACTGAACCAACAGATATATATTCCAAGAATATGAAACAGGCATGCATATATACCATATCACATGCTACAATATATCGCATCATTTGCTAATTATCCAACATGCATCTATCGCAAGATAATGCAAATACATATATTCATCACAACAACAGTATAACGGATAGAATACTTGCCTGAGCGACTTGGGGGTGAGAAAGGCTCGGGACGAGTCTGGTAACCTATAAACAACAAGTAAGTTGGAATTAAACCAAAGTCACTTGTAAATCTATACTTTAATTAACTTAGACTCTAACGCTTGTTTTGCGCTCACTGATTTGCTTAAGTCACTCAGGTACCCTCGGCTCCACCATTTTTAATAATTTAACCTTTACGAGTTTTAAAGCGATTCCTTCGCGGATGTCTTACCAACTGCTTATTACACCTTACATAAATGTTTCATACTTCAATTAGTCCTTTAAGGTCTTTAACCTATGTTTCAAAGTAAGGCGAGGGGAAAAGTATCGTTCGCGAAACGCCGTTACTTGAAACGGTCGTTTCTCCTAAACCGTGCATCGGAATCGAACGAACTACATATCAAAACGAAGCTCGTAACATGAGCTATCTAAACATGGCAGTGGTCATAATATAGCAGGGGGTCCTCGGGTCCTAATGTTATGCACAAAACAGTCTAAAGAAAATCGGACGTTACGACGGCTATGTTTACGCGATTACCAATATTTATACCACTCCAAATTCTTTACCAATTCACTACAAACCACCCAACCATCATCAATACATCAAACACAACTTATATCAAGGCAAAGTCAGTCCATAATCTCAAGGTTTTCCAACTTATTCAACCACAAACATGATCTACTAACCATAACTTAAGATTCATTAACCATTAACCAAGATTCATATCCAAAATCACCACAAATCCAACCAAACTATCTAACATACATGGATCTTGCTATACATACATGGATATTTCTATATATACATTAATCCATCCATAAACTCATCAAAACTCAAAGTTCAAACTATAAGTTAAAGGTGAAAGTTGTTTATACCTCCTTGAAGCTTCCTAACATAACCCAAGAGCTTTGAATGCCTAAAAGAACCTTGATCCTTGCTTGTATAACCTTAATCTTTCATAAAAATTCAAGAAAACTAAAGTTATTTCTTGAAGGTTACTATTCACCATCTTCTTCCTTGATTTATTGGAAGAGATTGTGAAGGAATTAGGAGCTTAAACTTATAGCATATCCATATCTATGTACAAGGAAGCTTAGATAATTACCTTGTGATTTAACAATGCTTGGAACTTGATTTTTGAAATTCTTGCCCTTGAAAAAGATGAAAAGCCGAGAGCAAGATGATGAGAATGAAATGATTTTGTGTTTTTTGATTTGTTTGGCTTAGCTTGGTTGTTTTTTGTTTTGTTTTTGGTTAATTACCTTAATAACCTTATATTTGTGTGGTTATAAACCAACCAAACCTCCTCCTTCCCTATGTCATGCTTACATCACATTGCTATGTCATCCTCCCTTCCTTGTCCTCTTCTCATTGGTTGGGTGACATCACTTCCTCTAATCCCTTTGCTTAACTTCCTAATTGTTTGCCTAATGACCGCTGATCTGTTATACGGTTCGCTTAACTTTCGTTTTCGTTTATCGTTTGAAGGATCATACCCGGGATCTTATTACTTAAGTTCCCTTAACCTTTCTCATTACATTATATTCCTTTTTATGATCCTCTCTTATAATCCTTTAATTTAAATCCTTTTTATCCTGTTACCTTTTTCTCAATTCTCTCCGTATCTTGTGGATTTCCGGGAAAAATCAAAGTGTTCGGAATTGGATTCTGACGATCTTTACATACACTTATATCCCATATAAAGTACTAATAAAATCTCAGAATATCCATATCAGAACCCCTACATAGTGTGGCATGAAAAGTTTTCTCATTCAGCAAAAACACTATTCATAAGGGTTTCAAAAATTTCCCAAAAATTGGGGTTATTACAGTCTCCCCTCCTTAAAAGGATTCCGTCCCGGAATCAGATAGAAAGTAAATAGGGATACTCTCTTAGCATTGCACTTTCTAACTCTCGAGTAAATTTTCCCACATTGTGGTTCTACCATCAAACTCTTACTAGTTTGATAACCCTTCTCCTAAGCACTCGTTCCTTTTTACTCTATACCCTTCCTGGTTGCTCCATATAGGTTACGTCTGGTTGCATATCTATGCGCTCATATGCCTCTATTTATCTGGCATCCGAATACACTTCCTTAACATTGATACGGGGAACACGTTATGAACTTGCTACAGGTTCGGGGGTAGGGTTAGCTCATATGCTAACTTCCCAAACGTCCTAATATATCCAAGGGTCCAACAAATTGTAGACTTAGCTTTCCTTTCTTTCCGAACCTCATCAATCCTTTCCAAGGGATACCTATAACATTACTAGGTCCCCTATTTCATACTCTTTATCCTTTCGTGTCAAATCAACATACTTTTTATGTCCATCTTGGGCTACTACCAGCCATCCTCTGATTAGATCTATTATATCCTTGGTCCTTTGGACTACTGCGGGTCCGAGCATCTTGCGCTCTACAACTTCATCCTAATATAAGGGAGATCGACATTGTCTTCCCTCAAGGATCTCATAAGGCGATATCTCAATACTGACATATGATCTATTGTCGTAAGAAAACTCAATCCGCGTTATGTGATCATTCCAATTCCTTTCAAGTCTATTGCACAGACTCTCATTATAGCTTCTAGCATTATAGATTTTGCTTCTTAATACCCATTCTTTTCCAGTTCGTAATCGCTATCACCTTCCGTTCCTAATATTATACTGGTTATACTTTTGCTCGTTAGCGTTCTATAACCTTTTAATAACCACGTCAACCTTAGTATCACGAATGTGTTTCCATTCCGAATACTACCACAACTTTATTATCCTTTTTCAGTTGCTTCTATCTTCGAAAGCTTAATCCTTCATATAGAAGTAAAAGAATTTATTGAGAGGTCACTATGATCATGAACACTTGTTATATCGCATAGTTAGTACAGAAGGTGGCCAGCCTTTAGTACTTGACAAGCAATTAAACAATAGATGGTATCCTACTAGGCTTCTATCACACAGATAGATAGTCATTCAGCAATACCTCCCCTTTCTGGAAGGGTTGTTCTTCTTAGCTTACATGAAATGAAAAGAAGAGAAAAGAACGAATTGAAGAGAATTGTATATATGAAAAAAAATATACTGCCACAAAATATCTGGCTTGGAACCTACCTCTGAACTATAGAGGTTTGTCATAGGAGAACAAAACATATATGTATTTATATCAGCATCAAGCATTATAGCCTCGTATTTCCCATGCCTAAATATTTTCGCTATCCCGTCCATCATTCTATGGACCCACACTCTTCCTCGAGCTTATATATAATCACCTTTGAAACTCCCTCGACATCGAAAATCGAATCTGGGATCTCATTCTATACATCATCGTTACTAGAATTCTATGCTTGCACCGCAACCTTCCTCGTATAATAATACGACTCTCTATTGATAAGAAAGAATAATTATTCACTAGGTAGATACTCTACTTAATTAGTCTATCAATGATAACTTATACACTACCACGACCCGATTAGTGGTACTCAATCTCAACACCCATTCCAATACAACTCTCACGGTTATAATCAGCTCATTACTCACAGAATCTTTGCTGCCTTACTATGGTCCACCACTGACCTACTGTAGTCATTCATTTTCCATGAAGTCTTAATAGCTAACCATACGGAGTCTATCCATGTCGTATCAAATCATTCTAAGGAGGTAACATAATCACCACTCCTGATTCATGAAGAACACTCCTGATCCTGACATACATACATGACATGAAGCAAATAAAAGTGCAGAAGAGTTTCAATCGAAGCAACGATAACAGGTTAATACCATTCTTAATCATACGCCCTAAATAGAAGAATTAACTCAAGGGTTCATCTAGTCCTTTTTGAAACATAGTTCTGGCTTATCTCAAGATAGGACCTTATAAGATAGATAGCCCGTTCATGGCGATTACACGAATTAAACCTTTACCAACTACTATTACGGTTGGGTATTGCACAGTCATCAGGAGGAATGTCAATCTTCCAAACCATAATATAACCTTCACAGTTTTAACCATCATCACTGTATTCTTTTAGCACAAGCGCCTATAATTATCCTCTTACCTTTAAAGTGTCGGCCACCTCTTTAGCCTTTCCTGATAGTAAAATTTCCTTACAGTCAATGTCATTTTAACCACCTCCAGATACATTTTCTACCTTATTTCAATCACAGCTTATGTGAAGATGGTCTCAGTCTTTAGAGGTTAATCACTGTCATGACTGACGCTCAATCATAATTAGAACATCTTTTATCTTAAGTCCTAATTGCCCTGAACAATTTCGACCATTACTGGTTCGATCCATACTTTCTCGTGGTTTAACACGTGCCTCACTTGGCAACATTATAATTACGTCATATTTCCTTTATCAACATTTCTATTCTTGAGAATTTTGAATATTACCTTTCTCCTTGTAAAACCTCTAAGGTTATCCTTCAATCGTTCCTCCTGTATTCCCTAGATACAGGGCATATCACAATACCATTTACTAATACTAGAACCATTGTCTATATTCTTCTGAAAAATTTCTCCACTGATTCTTAAAGGTTGTTGTTACCTTAACCCTTTCCCAATCATACTGTCAAAACTCATACTGTCCCTATTAAGGGTGACATGCTAACCTTTATGCAGTCCCCTAGGATTCATTTTAAGTTACCAATGTTCTATCCTTAATTCCACCTTTAAAAGGTACCTGCGTCATTCCATGGATAAATCAAGTCATATATCCTTGATAGATTATCTTATTCATCATTCCCACCTCGATAGTCTATACCTAACTTCATAATAGCATCCTTATTCAAATTGAGGTCAATCCATATGGCCTCCAAAAGATAACAATGGTCATCCGCTTTTCTTTTCTGATTTGGTAATGATAACATGGATGTTCTGGAAGATATTGGTCATGTTCAACGTGAACTTCTTCTTAATAATTCCTTATTTACTTTTGTTGTTTATCTCAACAGTCATCTCAATGTTGGGATATCTTTCATACCTGGCGTCTCCCTTCCTGGGTATCAAGCCACCGGTCTTACACTTCACATTCTTGAAGGTCACTTCCTTCATCCAATTTTCCTAATTTCTTACTTCCTTGTCTCCTCAGTCTATCCACGTCTCAATATTTATCCTTCGAACTATCTCAAGGTTTCCTCAAATCCTCCCAACTTATAGGGGATAAAATATATTTATCTCTTATGCCTTCAACCATCAATTTAACTCATGGTGAATCACCCTCATCCTGAAGATTACATACTTTTCTATTTCTATTGCTACGAGTCTTTAGGGTTTCCTCATACCCAACTTCCTTATCATTCCTCAAACTCTATTGCCTTTATATTTCTTTCCACTTCAGTTTTTTTTTTCCTTTCTCTTATCATTATTTCATGAACCAACACAACTTAAGCATTGATTTCAAACATCCCGTCATTCTGGATTCGTGTCCTTAGAACGAATCTTGACAACTTTTACAACTTAGACTCATAATTTATCATACTCGTCTGCCTTTGTTCTGGCTCTAAAGCTTTTACACTATCTCCTTATCTTTGGGAATTACTTTCCCGAAAACAATTGACTGAACTTAAATCAGTTTATTATAATCTCTTGCTCCGTGCCTTCCTTGGCCTTTCACCGGCGGGTGGCCTCTCTCTTAGGAGGGTAAGTGATAAAAACAGTCTTTTGTGATTCGTCAATCATTTAGAATCTCAAATGATTCCTATATTTCCTTTAGCCAGGCTCTTGCCTCGACTGGGTCAGCTTGTTCCTTGGAACTCTAAGAGCTTAGTGACTTAAAGGTCATGAAAGAATTTCCCACCGCACTGTCTCCTCAGGGTGGTGGTTGGGGAGAATAGTCTAAGTTCTCTTTAGACAGGTCCATGAATTGCCGTATAGGGGTACCATCTCGGGTCTCCTTTCCTTACTCGACTTTTGTTTCCTCAGTCTAAATATTTCTTCCTACTCCCCATAATTGGGGTCATCTTACATAATTTAAATCCTCATTTTCCACTTCATCATGTTATGGGTTCCTTTTGTCTTTGTGGCAACCTCCCTGACTATCACGTTCAGGGTTTGCTCTAACTCTTATTCCTCAAACTAGCTTTCATCTAAGATTTCATCTTTAAGCTCTTAAACATTTGGAACCCAAATTCTATAGGAATACCTCATTATTCCCTTATCATCTCTCTCGGTATTAATCTCATATCTATTTGTTGGCTCTCTGCCTTCATTCATCACTTTTACTGGCACAATATGTTCTTTTCCAGTAATTCGGGCTGTATTGCTATCTCAAACAGCTTTTCGGTACCGGCTCCGGTTACCTTCACTACTATTTCCATTTTCTCAAAATCTCTTATAAACTCTCCAAAAGACATTATCATCTTGAGTCTCTCCTTTTTACTAAGGGCATCAGCCACCATATTGGCTTTCCCCGAATGATAAACAATCTCCCAATCATAATTCTTGATTAGCTCTAACCGCCTCCTCTGGCGTATGTTGAGCTCTTTCTACGTAAGAATGTACTAGAGCACTTATGGCTTAGGTAATTCTCGCACTTCTCTCCATACAAGTAGTGCCTCCAATCTTTAGGGTAAAACTATTGCCACGAGCCTAAGCTCATGGGCGGGGATATCGAATTTCATATTACCTTAATTGTCTTGACGCAGACGTGATTATCTTGCTGTGCTAAGAAGCACCCTAATTCCTTATGCGAAGCGTCACTTATAAATCACAAAATCTCCTTTTTCCATCCGGCAATGCCAGCATAGGGGCCATCACCAACCTCTGCTTCAGTTCTTGAAAGCTGTTCTCGCATTTCTTTGTCCATTCGAACTTCTCAGTCTTACGAGTAAGCCGCGTTAAAGGGGGCTACTATCTTTACAAACTTGAACGAACCTCCGGTAGTGATCGACCAATCCTACCTCTGGTAGTTGACCTAACCATGGTCATCAATTCATCAGTGGTCCTTTATCCATTCTTGTCAGGATCCTCCATGGGATCCTCCTCAGCAACTATCCCTTCTAGGACAACATCCTTAATATCAACATCATCCGGTCCTGCGTTAGGACGCTCTATCGGATCCACAATCCGATCTCCAATTAGTAATAAAACATCATCGCGCTATTGCTCCTCAACCTCAGGGTTCAGAGTCCCGCTACCATATACGATAATGAACTACGCTCCTATCACGATATTTATAAGGGTTCCCATAAGGGTTTTAACTGTCAGTACTACGTTAGGTAGCCCGAATATGAACTTGGCAAGAGTTCTTATTATCTTAGTTAACTTATTATCTTAACGTCCCATCATCTCTGAGGTTTATAACGCTTAGCTCTGATACCACTTCTGTAACACCCCCAGATCCGGGGTCGGGGATCCGGGTCGTCACGGTCTTTCTTTCCACAATATCACTTCCCTTAATTAATAATAATAACCTTATGCTGTGACCCCACACTAACACACACCACAACCCGTTATAGTCTCAGAGATGAAATTGAAATAAGTACAAGTCTTTGAATCCACAATTTAAAATTATTACAACCCAAAATGATTACTTGATAAATTTACAGTTAATTGCCATTATCTGCCACAAGTTATAATTATACATAATTTGATTCCCAAAAGTAGATGGTCTGAACTATATTAGATCTACCTCTGCAGCTATAACAGCTACAACATCATCGGGAAGACGCGAGACGCTTCCCACGCGCTTGCGCTGGGTCTGCTGGAGTCTGGCCATCTCTCCTAACTGTTGTTGTGTGATGAAGAAATAAAGCAAGGGTGAGCAGCAAGCCCACCAAAATAATATGTATAATGATTTACAATATATGAGCCTACTCATAATACTCATGAAAGTCTTGGTCAAAAGAAATGAACCAAGTTTGATATCTTAATGCGATGAAGTCGCAAAATATTCAGTATATATACATATATACTTTTCAAAATATTGGAAGTCCTCTTCCATGCATAATATACACAAAGTCCCAGTGTATAACTGTATAAAAAAATATCGTTGCAAGGTGATCTCATATATCTAACCTTGTCTCAACGTTTTTCTGAAAATCTTTGTCATTCATAAGACAATTATTAATTAGATATAAGTTTAAAAGATGAAGTTACAAGATACTCCAATATACTTATATCCTTTCCAAATACTACTTGAACTACCACCGTTCAAGTTATAATTAGTTCAAAAGTTCATCACATAGATGAGACTACAAGATAATAATTGAATAGATTCAACCTTTAAAATATCATCAAAATAAAATGAAGTTATGAGATACTTCATTTGATGCAAACATCATTTTGAAAACTTGACCCTGCCAACACTCAACAATCGCCCAACCGTAGCCTTTCTATCGAAGTGCTCTGGGTAGTGTTGCAGAAATATCCAATTGGATGATGAACTCATTACGGGAGTTTGCCGCGCCAGGAAGACCACTTACGATGATCAGTCGTAGTAGTGCAACCCCACCATTTTCTACATGTAGAGGAGAACCTGTCGGATTTACTTGTCAACCGAACACTGAACTCCTAAGGAATGGACCGCCTTAGCGGAACTTCCAGGCCATTTGGGCCAATATAATAAGGCTGGGCCGGCGCTACTCGGCCACTTACGCCACTCCTAGTTCAGATGAAATCCATGACTCTGAAACGTAAAGCTCGTTTCCCCCTTTCCCCAAGTAGAAACTTGTTGATACGGCTCCACCAAGAAGTCGTACCTAGTTGGAAAGGAAAACTCACCGATATTTCCCAGGCGATGCCTGTTAATGGATTAACTTGTTCCAAGAATTTTACTTCCCGAATATTGGGTAAGTAATCAAAAACTCTTTTACCAAGACAGCAACCTTGTTGCGAATATAAAACACACCACCGAGCCGGATCCCCCATGTTTGAGCGAGTATTTAAATCCCCTTTTTAAAAGGAAGATCTTAAATATAAAAATAGTTTTGGGATCCGCTCTCACTTTTGAAAATCATTTTAAAGACTCGAAAACACTTTAAAGAGTGTTTGGAGTAAAACTGATTTAATGAAGTAAATCAGTCCCCAGAATATTTAGAAAATGACTGAATATTATTATTTAAATAATATTCCCATAAAGAATAATCTTTATAAAAATAATTGAAGTAGAAGTATTAAAACTTATACTTGAAACGAGTACTAAATAATCAAAGATATACTTATATGAAAGTATTATCTTTAGTTGAATAATCGAAAATAAGTTTGATTATTGACACCTTATTCTTTAATAAAATAAAGAATATACCTCAGCAAATACTCGGAGTCATAGATCCTCAAATGAATATTCAAATAATATTCAATAAATAAAATAAGCTGAGTAATAAGCCCTCAAATGAATATTCGAAATAATATTCATTAAATAATAAGCCGAGTCATAATACCTCGAATGAATATTATAAATAATATTCATTAAATAAAATAAAGGAGTCATACATCCTCAAATGAATATCCAAGTAATATTCAATAAATAATATAAAGGAGTCATAAGTCCTCGAATGAATATTCAAGATAATATTCATTAATAAAATAAAGTTATCGAATAAACCTTATTCGATTAATAGTTTGGAAACTATAACCATATATATATATATATATCCATATCCATATATACAAAATTACTCGGGATCCTCGACTCCCGGTTTTAGAAAATATTTTCACCTTTGGGTCCCTATACTAAGGGTATATGCAAGTTACCGCTATCCTCTAGCATAGGTATTATCAACTGAACCAACAGATATATATTCCAAGAATATGAAACAGGCATGCATATATACCATATCACATGCTACAATATATCGCATCATTTGCTAATTATCCAACATGCATCTATCGCAAGATAATGCAAATACATATATTCATCACAACAACAGTATAACGGATAGAATACTTGCCTGAGCGACTTGGGGGTGAGAAAGGCTCGGGACGAGTCTGGTAACCTATAAACAACAAGTAAGTTGGAATTAAACCAAAGTCACTTGTAAATCTATACTTTAACTAACTTAGACTCTAACGCTTGTTTTGCGCTCACTGATTTGCTTAAGTCACTCAGGTACCCTCGGCTCCACCATTTTTAATAATTTAACCTTTACGAGTTTTAAAGCGATTCCTTCGCGGATGTCTTACCAACTGCTTATTACACCTTACATAAATGTTTCATACTTCAATTAGTCCTTTAAGGTCTTTAACCTATGTTTCAAAGTAAGGCGAGGGGAAAAGTATCGTTCGCGAAACGCCGTTACTTGAAACGGTCGTTTCTCCTAAACCGTGCATCGGAATCGAACGAACTACATATCAAAACGAAGCTCGTAACATGAGCTATCTAAACATGGCAGTGGTCATAATATAGCAGGGGGTCCTCGGGTCCTAATGTTATGCACAAAACAGTCTAAAGAAAATCGGACGTTACGACGGCTATGTTTACGCGATTACCAATATTTATACCACTCCAAATTCTTTACCAATTCACTACAAACCACCCAACCATCATCAATACATCAAACACAACTTATATCAAGGCAAAGTCAGTCCATAATCTCAAGGTTTTCCAACTTATTCAACCACAAACATGATCTACTAACCATAACTTAAGATTCATTAACCATTAACCAAGATTCATATCCAAAATCACCACAAATCCAACCAAACTATCTAACATATATGGATCTTGCTATACATACATGGATATTTCTATATATACATTAATCCATCCATAAACTCATCAAAACTCAAAGTTCAAACTATAAGTTAAAGGTGAAAGTTGTTTATACCTCCTTGAAGCTTCCTAACATAACCCAAGAGCTTTGAATGCCTAAAAGAACCTTGATCCTTGCTTGTATAACCTTAATCTTTCATAAAAATTCAAGAAAACTAAAGTTATTTCTTGAAGGTTACTATTCACCATCTTCTTCCTTGATTTATTGGAAGAGATTGTGAAGGAATTAGGAGCTTAAACTTATAGCATATCCATATCTATGTACAAGGAAGCTTAGATAATTACCTTGTGATTTAACAATGCTTGGAACTTGATTTTTGAAATTCTTGCCCTTGAAAAAGATGAAAAGCCGAGAGCAAGATGATGAGAATGAAATGATTTTGTGTTTTTTGATTTGTTTGGCTTAGCTTGGTTGTTTTTTGTTTTGTTTTTGGTTAATTACCTTAATAACCTTATATTTGTGTGGTTATAAACCAACCACACCTCCTCCTTCCCTATGTCATGCTTACATCACATTGCTATGTCATCCTCCCTTCCTTGTCCTCTTCTCATTGGTTGGGTGACATCACTTCCTCTAATCCCTTTGCTTAACTTCCTAATTGTTTGCCTAATGACCGCTGATCTGTTATACGGTTCGCTTAACTTTCGTTTTCGTTTATCGTTTGAAGGATCATACCCGGGATCTTATTACTTAAGTTCCCTTAACCTTTCTCATTACATTATATTCCTTTTTATGATCCTCTCTTATAATCCTTTAATTTAAATCCTTTTTATCCTGTTACCTTTTTCTCAATTCTCTCCGTATCTTGTGGATTTCCGGGAAAAATCAAAGTGTTCGGAATTGGATTCTGACGATCTTTACATACACTTATATCCCATATAAAGTACTAATAAAATCTCAGAATATCCATATCAGAACCCCTACATAGTGTGGCATGAAAAGTTTTCTCATTCAGCAAAAACACTATTCATAAGGGTTTCAAAAATTTCCCAAAAATTGGGGTTATTACAATATATATAAATATATATAATATACTCGGGAACATCGACTCCCGGTTTTAGAAAATGTTCACCTTTGGGTCCCTTATACCAAGGGTATACGCAATTACTGCTTATCTCTAGCATAAGTATTATGCAACTATAAGCATTGGAATCAACAGATAGATATCAAGATTACGAAACAGACATGCATATAGCCCACATCAGCATGCTCCAATATATCGCAAGATTTTCTAATTAACCATCATGCATCTATCACAAGATAATGCATATACATATATACATCACAACAACAGTATAACGGGTAGAAAACTTGCCTGAGTGCTCCGGGGTAGACTTAAGCTTAGAGTGGGTCCGGTAACCTATGAACAACAACATAAGCCGGAATTAAACCACGGTCGCTTAAGAAACTAGACTTTAACCAATTGAACCCTAACGTCTGCTTATGGTCATTTCTACGCTTAACAAATCACATAAGTCGTTCGAGTACCCTCGGCTCCACCATTTTTAATAAATTAACCATTAAGAATTTTAAGGTGATTCTTTCGCGAGTATCCTACCAACTGCCTAATCCACTTTACATAATTGTTTCGTACTCCAATTAGTCATTTAAGGACCTTAACCAAGGTTTCAAAGTAAGGCGAGGGGTAATGGTTCGTTCGCGAAACGCCGTTACTTAAAACGGTCGTTTCTCCTAAACCGTACATCGGATTCAAGCGAACCACATATCAAAATGAAGCTTGTAACATGAACTATCTAAACATGGTAATGGTAAGTTCATGGCAGTGAGTGTTCTGGTGCAAAAGTTAAGCACAAAACAGTCTAAGGTAAATCGGGCATTACGACGGCTATGTTTACGCGATTACCAAAGTTTAAACTACTCCAATCAAACACAAATCAACCACAAATCAACCCATAACCACCAATACCACCAAACCTCATCCAAACCTTACTAACTCAGTCCATAACCTCATGATTTTTCCAACTTATTCAATCTCAAACAAGAGATACTAACTATACTTAAGGTTCATCAACCAACAACCAAGATTTATAACCCATAATCATTATAATTCCAACCAAACTCTAAACATACAAGAATCATGCTCTCATGAACTATAAAAAACAAAACCAAACCTAATACTCAAATTAAAGTTAGGGTTTGGAGGGGTTATACCTTCCTTGGAGTGATTAGAGTAGCTAGGAAGCCTTATGAAGCCTTGAGATAGCTTAGGAATGCTTGGATCTTAAAGGAAATCAAAGAAAATAAAGTTAGTAATCTTGAAAACACTATTCATCATCTTCTTCCTTGATTTATTGGAAGAGATCCATGAAGAAATAGAAGCTTAAACTCCTAGGATATGCTTATCTAATCATAAGGGACCTTGGGTAATTACCTTGCAATTTAACAAAGCTAGAATCTTAATTTTTGGAAATTTTCTCCTTGAAAACATGAAAAAGCCGAGAGCTAGGTGTTCTTGGGAGAGTGTTTGCTTTGTTAAATGTTTTTGTGGTGGAAAATGAAGTGAATGGGATATTTGGATGATTTGTTGGTTAATTAAAGTGAGTGGAGTATGACTAAGCATGACATCATCTTGGTGACTTCATCATTTGCCACTTGTCATCACTTGGTGGTGGAAGCATCTTCTTATGCTAATCCTTGATTAATTGCTTGATTATCATCCATAATCCTTGCACTAATCTCTCTTGCATTACTTATCGTTTAATTGTTTTACGACTTGTTTATCGTTCGTTCTTGCTAATCGTTTGAAGGATCATATCCGGGATCTTATTACTTGGGTTCCCTTAACCTTTCTCAATATATTATATTCCTTTTATGATCCTCTCTTATAATCCTTGAATTTAAATCCTTTTAGTCATGTTACCTTATACTCAATTCTTTCGGTATCTGGTGAATTTTCGGGAAAAATCAAAGTGTTCGAATTTGGATTCTGACGATCTTTACATACACTTATATACCATATAGAGTACTAATAAGATCTCAGAATAACCATAAAAGAACCCCTACAAAGTGTGGCATGAAAAGTTTTCTTATTCAGCATAATCAGCAAAATCACTATTCATAAGGGTTACAAAAAGTCCAAAATTTTGGGGTTATTACAATCAAGACATGTTTGACAATGTCATAAATTCAAAATCTGCTAAAGAAGTTTGGGACACAGTTCAAGTACTGTGTGAGGGAACTGATCAAGTCAGAGAAATAAAATGCAACTTCTCATACAACAATATGAGCACTTCCATTTTGAAGATGGTGAGTCCCTGAATGATACTTTCAGTAGATTTCAGAAGCTGTTAAATGGACTAAAGTTGTATGGAAGAGTCTACCAAACCAAGGATTCCAACCTAAAATTCCTAAGGTCTTTATCAAAGTAATGGAAGCGAAGGACAGTCTCTCTCAGAAATTCACAAGAGTACAAGGATTTTACTTTTGAGAGAATGTATGGAATTTTAAAGGCCTATAAGCTTGAAATGGAACAAGATGAGCTGATAGAGAAATGAAGGAAGAAAGGTGAGTCTGTGGCATTGGTAGCTGAGCAAGAGAGAGTGGTGGAAATGACGGTTGAAGCTGTTAAAACTGCACTAAACATTAATGTTTGTAAAGGCAGGTCTAAGATGAGCAAGGAAAAGGGTTGATGGCTGAAGATGAAGACTGTACAAGCCAAGATGACATGGATGAAGTTGATGAGCATCTAGCCTTTCTGTCTAGAAGATTTGCAAAGCTCAAATTCAAGAAAAATACTAGAGCTGTGAAGCTCAACAGAAACCTGGTTGACAAAACCAAATTTCAATATTTCAAGTGTGGGCTGAGTGGTCATTTTGCAAATGAGTGCAGAAATCCAAGCTCTGAAAAGCAAAGGTTTGAGCCTATAGACTACAAAAAGAAGTATTTTGAGTTGCTCAAATAGAAAGAGAAGGCATTCTTAACTCAAGAAAATGACTGGGCAGCTGATGGAGATGATGCCGATGAAGACATGAACTATGTCAACCTTGCTCTTATGGCCAAGTCAGATGAAATAGAGGTTAGCTCATCTACAAATCAAGTAATCACTACTGATCTTTCACAACTTTCTAAAGATGAATGCAATGATGCTATAAATAAAATATCTACTGAATTATATCATTTGTGTGTCACACCTAAATCACTCATAAAAGAGAACACTAGAATTAAAGTGAATAATCTATTTTTGAGTGATAGAAGTGCTGTGTTAGAAACTCAATTTATTGAGTTTGAAAAATTGAAAATTCAGTGTAATATTACTAAAGAAAAGTTAACTGAGTCTTTGATCAAAGAGAAAATCTTGAGAAATCAGCTTGAACGAGAACAAGAAGTCATTAAGGCCTGGAAATCTTCCAGGGATGTTAGTGCACAAATTGCTAAAGTTCAAGGGATTGAATCATTTTGTGAAGAAGCCCGGAAGAAAGAGAAGAAGAAATTGAATCTGGATTTAGTTGATGGTTTGTCAACGGATGTTGAATCAACAGATGATGAAGCTCATCCATTGAAGGAAAAAAAACCATCAGCCAAGGGAAGCTTGCAAAGCTAAATAAAAAGTATTGTTCAGTGATAAAGAATTTTGTCTTAAGAGAATTAAGCAAAACCAAGAATTCTAGTAAAGTGAATGTAGGGCATCTGTCAGTTAAGCAATTGAATGACTGGTTAGAAAAGATTGAGGTTAAAACATAATCCAAAAAGAAAACTAATAGGAATGGGAAAGTAGGGATTAACAAACACAACAACTACACTTCCGATAAGTATGCACCTAGAAAAACATGTGTGAGTGGTAGTGTTAATCATTTGTCTACTATCTGCAAGTTTATTAAGAATACACCCTTGTTTGCACCTTTTTCTTTTCCTAACATGCCTATGTCACCTATGCATGTCATGCATGTTATGCCTCCACATAATTCACATGCATATTTTGCTAATATGTCATTTGCACACAATCCTTACTATGTTGCATTCAACATGCCACAAATGACATATAAACATTCAATTCTGGAATAACATGTATGCACAACCTATGCCATACCATGTTAATCATAATGTCCTTGAAGAATCTCAAACTAATCAAGTGTTTCAAAGTCCAACTCCCAAGATAAAGGTTGATCCTTAATCATCTAAATCTAGTGGTGGAAAGTCTAAGAAACCTAAGAAGAAAGCTAAAAAGGCAGGACCCAAGAAAACTTGGGTACCAAAATCAACTTGATTTGGTTTTGGGTGTGTAGGGAAACATAAATAATCTATGGTACTTAGACATTGGATGCTTAAGGCACATGACTGGAGATTCTACCCTGCTCACAGAGTTTAGGGAAAGAGCTGGCCCTAGCATTACCTTTAGAGATGACAGCAAAGGATATTCTATGGGATATGGATTGATTTCGAAAGGTAATGTCATCATTGATGAAGTAGCACTAGTTGATGGACTCAAACATAAGATTTTGAGTGTCAACCAACTGTGTGATAAAGGCAACTCAATTACCTTTAATTCTGAAGCCTGTGTAGTAACTTGCAAGAAGAACGACAAAGTGGTTCTAACTGGAATAAGAATAGGAAATGTGTACTAGCTGACTTTAACTCCACAGATGCAGCTTCAATTACTTGTCTCTTCATCAAGGCAAGTCAAGCTGAAAGTTGGCTATGGCACAAGAAGCTATCTCATTTGAATTTCAAGATAATGAATGAGTTGGTCAGGAAAGACCTTGTTAGAGGCATTCCTTAAGTTGATTTTCAAAGGATTGATTATGTGGTGCTTGTCAAAAGGGAAAGCAAAAGAAAGTATCATTCAAAAGCAAGCTTGAAATAACAATTAATGAACCATTACAACTACTGCACATGGATTTATTTAGACCAATCAACGTATTGTTAATTTCTAAGAAGTGGTATTTCCTAGTGATTGTAGATGATTTTTCAAAATTCTCATGGAAATATTTTCTTGGATCTAAGGATGAAGCTGGTAAAATCATTATCAATCATATCAAGCTAGTCAACAATCATCCTGATCTCAAAGTCAGAAGAATCAGAAGTGACAATGGAACTGAGTTCAAGAATTCTATGTTAGGTAATGAATCACACACAGGGGGGGGTGAATGTGTTTTTCTGATTTTAGGCTTTTCTTGAAAGTTAATGGTTGAACAAAGTAAATTAAATCTTGTATAAAAAAGCATTCATGAAGAATTTAACTGCAGAAAATAAAGAACACAAATCTTCAAAACTCACTTAATTTTTATATTAAAAATTAAGACTGTTTTGCTACAAAATTTCTAAGCTCTTTGATGTTAAAGAGCTCCGCTTCTTCTTGAGAGTGATACAAGAGATTTGATCTAAATTGTTACATCTAACAATGGGACTAGTATTAACTTTATAACTCAGTTAACTGCTGGTTTACTAAGTGGATAAAAACACGCTATTAGCTTTTCTAAACTGTCACTTGTCATTTCTATTTATAGAAAAGCAAATCTTCCATTTCTGGCTTAGCATATCTTTAGCATCCCGTGTTTACTTTAATCTTCCTCTCTCAGTTAATCTTTGCCATTGATCTTGCACACTCTTCAAGCTGCTTTTTGTAGACTTGTCAATCCAGCTGTTGGATTGTTTATTGATTGTTTATCTTGGATATTGAACTGATATGCAATTTTGTACTTTGAGACTGTACTTCGAGATCTCCAGTTTGAATTAATAGAACATTTGACATCTCGATAAGTACATAGGCTTATCGAGATCTCTAGCACTCCATATTGATTTTGACTTGTAGAGGTCTTCAGCTTGTTGAAATCTCTAGTCTTCATATCTTCACTTTGACTTATCGATAAATCTGGGTTCTCTGGTGAAGGAATGACTTGTCGATATCTCCAATCTTCAGTTCTTTAAGTTGGCTTGTCGATATCTTCTTGAGTTCTCGAATAGCTTTCTTGACTTCTCCACTCCCGGTGGATATTGCTCATCCATCGAGTAGATATATAGCTCATCCGTCGAGTAAATATTGCTCATCCGTCAAGTAGATATTGCTCATCCTTCAAGTAGATATTGCTCATCCGTCGAGTAGATATTGCTCATCCATCGAGTAGATATTGCTTATCCGTCGGTACTCTCTGAAGTTCTCGAATGACTTCTCTATAACATTAAATCCGTGACTTGTAGAGATCTTGACTTAGAATATTTTTCTTCAAATAGATTTATTCAACTCCAAGCTTCTTTAAAATTCTTCTTAGGCATGATCTTCTTGATCTTCTTCCAGATAGAATCCTGAGGCTTGATACTATTTTAGGAAAAAGACTCTAGTCTACTCCTTTGCATTTTTACAGACTTTAATTGTTACAAGTACAAAATACAGATTTAGATAACCATACAACTTACTTGGGGTTGACCCCAAGCTTAACAGATTATTGAAAATAACTGTTCATTAATCTTCTACTCAGATCAAATGTCTATTTGATTTGCTTCATACTATGATCAGAGATGCTAATGACATTGTTAGCTCCAGTAATCTTTGACAACATCTATTATATATTACAATCTCCCCCAACTTGTTCATTATAAAATTATGCACAAGTTCTGATTGATAATGTCAAAACTCTAACGAATTGCAGAAACGAATCTTCCCATCTGGTCTTCTTTTGTTGAGTTGCATTTAGATTTATTCTTCTCTCCCTTATCTGGCAACATTCATCAGCTGTTTTGGCAGGCATTTAGATATATTCTCCCCTTTTTGACATTATCTCCAGGTAGAAAGATCCAGCTAGATGGACATTGTTCAAGCTTCTGTCATTGTCCATTTAGAACACTGTCTACAGCTTCAAGCTTCAGTAAGATTTATGGAGATGAGTTTATCAAATAGAATAGAGGGTTCATTTAGATCTGCAAAAAAAAATTTGACAGTGATAAAAGTCCTAAGCTCTCTGTTCTTTTGAATAAGTAGTCTCACTATTTCTCACTGCACTAGTCTCAGACTTTTGAGAGTCAGAGTTCCCTCACAAGGATTACTAAATCCATACACTCATCTACCTCTCCTTTTGCCAGGATGGATCCTGCCTCTCTTATTCTCTATTTTTCTCTCAATCTTTTCTCTTATTCTCACATGAAAGGCTCAGTTGTGTTTGACTTACAGAAATAAGAGGGGGCTGAGAAGAGTTGTCTGTGATCATATGATTAGGGGTAATCGATATAGGTCTAATCATACTCATTTTATCAGAAAAGAGAATATTAGCTTGGAGATATGAGGTGAATGAATCATTAAGAACACTTGTGACTAGGGTCACAATTTGACTCACAGATTACTCTGTGGTTTTGATAGGGTGTTGTTCCTCACCTGTAGTGGGAACCTCCAACTGAATTGAAGGGGATTTGACTAGGTTACTATCATGTACACCAGCCTCAAACCCTTGTATGTCTTGCAACACACTGACACATAAACGTGTTATACTTGCCCTTCTCATGACATTATCATAGGAAATTGTACTTCTAGCTTTGACTGCTAAGGCAGCTTGTGCTAGAGTTATGAGGGGAGTTGTTCCTTTTTGAGGAACCTCCAATTGAATTGGATAGGATTTAGATAGCTCCCCCTCAAGAGTACTACCCTCAAACCTTTCAGTCTGTGAAGACTGTTTTGCACATGAAGGTGCATTAGGAATACTCATGGGATATTCAGTAAAAACTGATAAATTTTCCATGTTTGTGGTGGTTTTTCTTCTCAATCAACAAAACACTTTGAAGAACATCATGAAATTGTTGTCCTTTTGTAAAACAAGTTTCTTTTGAGAGTCACTTGAGTGGGATTATGTTTGAGTTTGTGTTTGAGTTGTTGTATCTGGGAGAACTGCAGTTTGGTTTATAGATGTTTTAGCTGCATTTTAACACAAATAGCTGTTGATTGAAAATTTGAATTTCCTGTTGTTGTCTGAGTGGATTGTGTTGAACTTGTAATGCATTGAACATATTTATCTATTTTGATTAGGCATAAGCATTGAGACATACAGTTGCAAGCATTATGACAGGAAAACTAATAACCAATTAATTTGTAAACACAAGGCAATCATGATATAAACAATCAAGCAACAAAAACAAATTGATAGAGAAGAAGAGTATTTTCATTAATATTAACCACAGAGTATATTAAGATTCAGATCACATCAAGTAAATCCTAATCCTAACTACTTTAATTTGGGCTTCTTCTTCTCAGCCTCCAACCTCCTTGCCCTGCGCTGGTAAGCTCTGGACATAGAATGTGCAAGAGAAATGATCCTCTCCTGCAACTCCAGAGCAGCAAGACATTGCTGCTCAGCTACCCTAGCACGTCTCTCCTGCTCCAGAGAGACTTCCATCTCAAAGAAAAGAATGCTGGGTTGATCATCCCACGAGAGTTCGTCAAAGATCTCTCGTGGAATATCAAAGGGGATGAAAACAACCCCCCTGAGACGGACACGTAGTCTGAAAGGATCAAAGTAAATTTGGTCTTCATCCAGATGATGGACAGGCTGGTAAGCTCCATGAATAAGTCTGTAGAAGACTGGGGCATCCATTTGAGTGAGAGAGAGAGAGAGAGGTGAACAAGAGGTGAGTATGAAATTAGATGTTTGTTGAGAATAAGAGTAGTGATGAATGATGAAGGGTGAAGCGTTTTAATTTATAGAGGGAGTAAAGATAGAAACCAAGAGACTCTTGAGTTGCCCGAATAATAAGAGTAATAATCACATAAGCATATTTGATAGTTAGAAATGACTAGTTACTATTCCTCATGCAAGTACTCAAGAATCTTAGTTCACTATTTAGAATAACTATTCCCCATGCAAATAAACAAGTACTCCCTACACAAAAAGTAACTCCTCCTATCAGCATATAGTCAAATAATTTAACCATGATCAGCTTTCTAAAAACATCATATATAAAGTACTAGTCTACTTACATTAGACTAACATATTTCCAAAAAAAAACATAAGCACGTAAATATGTCGAAAAGTCAGAGTAATTATAGACAAAGTATGTCAAAAGTATTTTGCTGAACATAATTAATGAATTAAATTATTTCAGTTTTTCATACTTTTCGCTTCTTTTGATCTGTTATATATTAACTTCATATAATTAGCATATGAATTAATAAATATTCAGTTTGCTTAGAATTTCGAGAAATTCCAAGTTAAAATATTCGAAATGTCTGGGTATTTATAGTAAAAGTAGATGACTTGTCGAGAACTCAAAAATAAACATTTGGAGTTCATCTATCAAGAAGTCATTTTGAGAAGTGAAGTACATGTCGAGAAGTCATTTTAAATTACTCTTATAGAGAACTCAAACTTGACTTATCGAAATGTCAAATAAATACCTAGTTTGTCCAAAAAGTGGACTAAACTAATTCTAACTTTTACTTGAATAAATTCAAAATAATATTAGAATAAATTTTCCAAAAGTCTTTTACCAAAATAATTTATCAACTTAAATTATCTCAGTTCTGAGTTATTGATAATTCAAAGATTATACTTGCAGAGAACTCTGTGAATGAACACTATTAGAGAACTCTACAAGGACTTATCGATAAATCATTTTAAGCCTATCGAGAAGTCACTCGAGAAGTCAGTAAATTGACTTATCGAGGACTCACTCGAGAAGTACTAAAATGACTTGTCGAGAAGTCAATCTATACTTATCGAGAACTCAGTTCTCTAAGTACTTTTGGTTATTTATAATTCTGCCTTGTGTTAATTTTACATATTAAAAATGTAAATTAACAACTGAGCAGTTTACTTAGAATTTTAAAAATTCCAAGTTAATTGAATTTGAAAAACAAATATTCAGAGATTTCTGAAATATTTATAATTCATATTTCAGTTAATTTCCAATTTAATCAAATTCATTTTGATTTACTGGAGATTAATCTACTGCAAAACATTAGCTGAGTTCTTGTCTTAGGATAAAGAATTGAGCATTCCAATTTCACTTACAAGTCTAGTGAAAGTTGCTTCATCCAAAGGTTTAGTAAAAATGTTAGCTAAATGTTTTTCTGTTGGTACAAAATGAGCTCAATGGTACCATTAGTAGCATGTTCTCTAATAAAATGGTACCCCACATCAATGTGCTTTGTCCTAGAATGATTAACTGGATTAGCTACTATAGATATAGCACTAGTATTGTAACGACCGAGAAATTACGCTTATATTATATTATAATAAAGATAAATCAGGTGTATTATTATGTGATTAACTGTGTTGAGGCATTAAACCCTAATCGTTATGTGCTACGTGTTTTCTGTTTTGATCTGAACGTGTTTTAGATATTTATTGAGTGTTTTATCGCAAGTTATATATTTTATATCAAAACACGTACAGCTCAAACTGTATTTTAAAAGCCCGTATTTCAAACAAAAACATTGGCCCTATTTTACCAAAAACAACCTATACCATATCGCTATTTTGAACCCCTAGACGTTTTACAAATTTACTTTTTTCGCGAAAAATGACTTTTCCGGACCTCTTCGGGTACCAAAAACCCCACAAAATCACATTTTTACTTTTATATGATCATGAAATTATCATACATCATTTTTCTTTGTATTTTTGTAATATTCACAATTTTTGGGAATTTTTTACATTAATTTTGTAATTATTGGATATTTAAAAATTCATTATTAATACCCAAAAATTATAAAAATTGGGGCCAAATATTTTTATTAGATGTGTAATTAGACCCTTAATTTTATTTAGGGGTATTATTTTCATAAATATAAATACCAGATTTATTGTTAATTATTCAGTTAATTATAATTAAAAATCAGAATAATTCAAGAAATATTTTGGGGGTGAAGAACAACCAGGGAGATTCAATCACAGATTTCATAGTGTTTCTGTTCACCAAATCGATCATGTGAGTAACCAAAACAAAGCTCTTGATCTCTACTTTCTATTCATACCATCAATTTCATGTTTTGATGTTTAGAATTTCAATTCGTATTTTAGGGTTCTTGAACTAAAATTGGGGGTATTTGATTCTGGGGTTCTGGGCCGATTTTGATGCTTGGTATAGTTTCCTGTACTTGTTTACAATTGACTTGTGTTATTTAATTGACCGGAGTTATGTTCTAGATAGTAGTTCTTAGTTTCAAGTTTTTACAATTTTATTTTGATTCGTTTTTGAAGTTACATAAATCTGAGGTTATTTTGGTTATTGGGGTTAGATTATACAAGTGTTAAGCTTTATTTTGGTATATTATTTGTAATTTTTGATGTACGAGATCGTTAATTTAGTATTTGGTCGGAATAATTCTTGGTTTGGTCGGAGAATTGGTTCCAGGGATTATCAGGTGTTGTTGTTGGTTTGGTTGTGTTTCTGGTGAGATTCTGAGTGAAACCCATATTAAAATCGATTCGAACGGTGATGTTTTGACCCCGGCTGGAGTTCGCCGGACCTGGACGTCGAGCTCACCGGCGTTGCTACGTTTTTGGCCGGAGAAGATGATCCACACGACGGGGATGGAAGGAGACGGTTGGGCTGTGTTCCTGGAAGGTTGGGGAGTGAAAACCCTCAAATAATTTCGTCGTTGCATCGCTGTAGAGGCAGAATTGGTTCGCCGGAATCGGACCGCCGGCGTCGGTGTTCTTCTAGGTAGCTGGTGTTCTTCAGCGACCCGACGACCCGGTTGTTGACCCGAAAAACAACCCGGGCTTGATCCTCCAGAACCCAAGATCCATTCCCTGTTTTTGTTTCTGGTTAATTAATTATTTAATTATATTTTGTAAAATCAAAATTAGTTTATTAATTCTAAAAATCAATTAAAAATTAGTTTTAAATTCTGAAAAATATTATAATTAATTTCTAAACTATTTTATTAATTTAGGAATTCAAATTTAAGTATTTAATTAATTATTTAATTATTTATCTAATTATTTATTAGTTATCTAATTAGTTAATAATTAGGTAATTAATTAATAATTAGGTGATTAATTAATACATAAGGATTAAAAATAATCAAATAATACAAATAATAATTCGATAATTAGTTAAATATCGCGAGTAACTCGTACCTATTCGAAACGTGATTCGATTAAGTTAGAATTATTAATTGAGCGATATTTATTCGAAGAATATCGTACTAATTATTCGTATCAAATAATTAAATACTGATCGTCAATTGATTAATAAATCGTATAAGCTATAATAATAATAACAGTTCGATAGTTATTCGAGAATCGCGAGTAGCCCGTATTTATACGGGTAGTTGCTCGTTGAGTTATGATTCGAGTAATGATAATCGATTCGATAAATAATGTATCAGTTAATTGTATCGATTGATTATTTGTAAATAATCGATCTGATCGAGTAAGTATTAATAATTTGTATATAAGTGTAGTAAATTGTAATTAATCCAAATAATTAGGGATTAATTATTTTAAAATAAAATAATTATTAATTAATTATTTAAAAATATAATTAAGGATTATTTAATTATAATTAATTATTTATAATTGATTATTAATTAATTAAATCTTGTTTAATTCATAATAATTAAACCGTTAGTCCGATTTGAGTGAAACGAAGACCCCTAGACTCAGAAAAATGAAACGAATCCAATAAAAATAATTGTAAGTCATAATTTCTTCCGGAAGAGAGTGGTCTTGTGTTAGTGAATGGTTTATAGACCCTAATAGGGATACAATCGAGTCAAATAAATCCCGAAAAATTATAATAAAATCAGATAGGGTTAGTTAATATAGGTATGAGTCTAGTATCGATTCCAAAAATATTTATAAGTTCAAAATCAATTATGTGCCTTATGTATTATGTGCTTTACATGGTTATGTGAACCTGATGTGCTATATAATTATATATATATATATGCGAGTCAGATAGAAACGCATGGGTAGATTAATAGGGTTGCGTAGTATCAATTCGAGATACACGTATGTAGTAAGTTCTCTAAATGACTATCTTTATATGATTGGTTCAGTGTCAACAAGGCAGATCAAGCTAGAGACCGAAGATGGTGAGTTGAACCAGGTTAAGTACGCGCAAGGCAAGTTTTTTTCCCATATTCTAAATTCAGAATAGTGAATTATACCCCATTTTCTATATCAGTTACACTTTGATAATTCTTGTTCATATACACTGTTACACAATTATTGATTCTTATTTCTATTTTATTTCGATTCTTGATTTCTCCCAATTTATTGAATCCTTTATTCATACTCCAATACTTTTACCCTTTAGGATTAAGATAAGATAGGAAGATCATATATGATAAAAGTAAGAGTGTTAGGATTGTTTGTTTATGTGATTAGAAGTTATGAGTTTTAGGATTGTGATTTGATTGTTCTTGTGTTATTATTGTTATGTATATTAGATGGCTTCTTCGTCATCGTCTACGGAGCAGACCGAGACAGATCCAGTGGTTGCACCAGTATTAGCACCAGTATCAGTGCAGATCTTTCCTCCATTACCACCACTTCCACCATTGCCACATGGACCAGCACCAGAGATACCTCCTCCACTAGAGGTACCCGATTTTGCTGATTATTTTCCTTATTTTGAGCTAGAGATACCTGATTTTCCACCGTTAGAGTTCCCGGTGTTTGATGTTCCTGACATGGTTGATATTCCGCAGTGGGAGGATTTAGAGCCCCAGATTCCTATGCCACCACTCGAGATTCTAGAGATTCTACTGATAGAGCCTGAGGTAGAGCCACCAGTATATGCACCCATGGAGCAGCCTGTCTTATTTCCTGCACCGTTAGCGGTGTATGCCCCGATGCCCGGAGTATTCCAGTTTCCACAGCTATAGTTCATGGACGAGGTAGTAGTAGATGAGCCATTACCATTACCTTCTCGAGGTTCCCGCATAGATCTTCGTGAGCATCATACAGTTACATATCAGCGTTTTCAGACAGAGAGAGAGGAGATGGTCAGATGGCAGGATCGGTGTAGAGAGATCCTTGGGTTATTTGAGACAGACTGTTTTATTTGGGTTGTAATAAAGTTAGTGTGTCGTTCTTGTTTTCAACTCTTAACCTTAAAAGATCCTGAGTAGTAGTAGTTCGGGGTAATTATTATAATTATATTCCGCTTGTGCAGGATTAGTTGGTAGTTGTTATTAATAATGCCCCAAATCTATACCCCAGATTTGGAGGGCGTTATAGTTTTCTGAATACAAGAAATTTTCTTTCATTTTCATTTCCTATCATTTATCAACAGAAGCAGCTCATACGTATTCAAGAATCAAGAAGAACATATGCTATCGTATTTAGAGAAAAGAATGTCAATGTTGATTACCGTCCACGCTTTACTTACGTATGCCTTCAGAAACCATTCGAATGAGAGATTCACCGTTTAGGTCACGTTATCACTTCGGAATGTCGTCTGGAAATGCCTTCACATCAAATATTTTAGTGATTTGACCATAATTGCATCTTGGCGAAATTTATAACAACTGCTTCGGATTCCATTTATGCCGCGTCAAATAACCATTGATCACGCAACGCCTCAATTTTGTCGATAAAAATACGATTATTTTCCAATCATCTAGGAGATTTTTCCATTTCCTTCAATCATCCTCCGTCCATTCGAATCACGAATCTCGTTAAATTTTAATAATTTTATAAATTGGATAAATAATATTTAAATTGTTGATTCAATTATTGATTTTATTAAACAACGTTTACTTTCATTTTTCACAGCAAACTTTAAACCTTTTCCTTGCTGGTGGGTCTACTTAGCCCTTCGAATTAACAACACTGAGTCTAATTCCATTCTTCTTTTTAGGTCATTTTCTGTTTATAATAACAAGAACATAAATAGTAATCCGACAACCAATTTGTAAAACTCATTTCATGCCAAAAATCTCTGGAAATTGATTAAGGAAATCTTTTTCAAAATCTCATTTTAAATTTTGGAAATTAAATATTTGGTCGTCATTACTATATAAGTTACTTGCTATTTTTTATAACTTACCAATGAAATATCTAATTAAAAGAATGTCCATATAAGGGTCTCCTCACTTTGGTACCTCTTCTATTTTTCCTTGGGTTTCGTTCACATTTATTAGTCGACGAAACTTCATTTACCGCTGTATATCATTTTATTCACAATTCCACCGCAACGCTGACATCTAGTACTGTCTTTGACATTATTGTCGTCGTTCTTGACGTTATGCTTGCAATCACGCATGCGATTCGACGTTCGGTCTATAGATAGGGTCGTATCTTCTTGATAGTCTTACCTATACCTGTTAAGGTAGATATCATTCCTTGCGCAGCTCCCGATAAGTGATAAGAATCTTCTTGCAACGTTGGTTCTTCATCGGCTTCCATCAACTGGTTGCCTCCGGTGTGGAGCTCATCCTACTACCTAATTCTAAGTTAAATCGTACCCAAAACTTACGAAGTTCTCACAAGACTCAATCGCATATTCTTCAAAACCACATGAAAAGTAGGGTAACATACCCAGCCTCTGTCGATTTGTCGATTCCTCATTATTGTAGGATCTAAGAACTCACTATACCTACAGTGTTGCGATATTCTCCTTACACTTTCCTCAACAATCATGGCTTACCCATTCCATACCAGATCTGCTAACCCTAATTCACACTCAACTCAACCTAACTTGAGATGCCTAGGGTCTTTCCTATCTTGTACGGCCTACCACTCCTATCTTACTTTCACCTATTCTTATTTCAGTGACCAATAACCTGTAGCTCTGATGCCAACTTGTAACAGCCCAAATCCGGGGTCAAGATTTGGTGTCACTAAACAATCTTTACATAAAATAAAAGAATAAACAAATAACCCCTTGAATCCGGATCGTTTACAGGTTATGGTATGAAACAAGAATCTAATCTTCTACAACTCACAACAACTAGAATACAAGTGTAATTACCTTTGTACTAATGTTCTTGTCATATTTTTCTAGCTTCTTCAACCTCTCGCAGCGGAGATTTCTCTAACTTCTGCTATCTATCAAAGCTATTCATTTTTATCCTTATCTCTTTCTGGCAGAAATAAGAATTTACAAAGCAAGAGTGAGCCAAAAATGCCCAGCAAGTATATAATTTGAGTTTCAAGCATTAATATCAAAAGAAAAACTTCCGGACAACATCTTAAAACAATTTTAAAGGATTCTATTTATTTGAGTGAGTTGAGTGAGTAACCATTGGCTGTCACCAGCCTTTAACTATAAACCCAAAAATGACAAACGATTCCCCGATTCATCTACTGAATCAGGGTTTTGTCCGGTTTTGGAATCATAAAACCTTTCGAGAAAGGATGCCGTTAATGGTGATCAACAATAAACTAGACTGGACACTAGAAACCAACATATGCACTATAACCTGTGATCAGTCAGGATACAGTGCGGATCTATACCCATCTGTATAGACCCAACCAACATATGGGGCACCCAGGCAACTATGGCCTAAGAGGTCCGGTCCATCCCTGACCCATAGGATCCAGCTCATCACTGGTCCTCATAATAACCGTCCAGCTCGTAGAGTATTTTGATTTCAAATTATTTTGATTTTAAAACATCCCAAATTAGGGTTCGCAAATAACCCAAACGAATGGGTATTTGCTCAAGAGAGCAATCGATAATATAGGAACAATAATGAAAAAAACTGGCATAATAAGAGTAATTGCAGCGAAATATGTTAGGTCACACACACATTGTAGAGGGGGTGAATACAGTGTATAGTACACTCAAATCGAACTTTAAGAACTTAAGTAACAGAAAATAAACTTTATTGAAACAATAAACTCTGTTATAGTATGGAACTGTTATCTCTCAGTGATGAACAAATATCATGAGAGCTGCTAGGGTTACAATGAATAATCTTCTCTAATAATGATAACACTTATAGTGTAAACCCTATGTCTGTGTTTATATAGTACACAGTTACAAGGTCATCGCTAATTGATATGGAATATAATTCTGCTTCCTAAAATATATCAATCAGATATCTTTTCTTCCAAGTATTCCATTCTTTACAGAATTCCTTCTTCATGCATATCTCTTCTTATATTTATCTTGATCTTCTTTCCTTTAATCAGCTACTGTCCTTATCTGATCGTCCTTCAACACTTAAGTTCTGATATCTATCTTCTGATGATTATCTCCTGATAACATAAGTACTGATATCCTTAAGTCCTGACTTCCAGTATAAGTACTGATCAACAGTTAAGTACTGATTTATCCTGTTCAAGTAAGATCTGAAAGCTAAACATAAAACATATTAGCCATGACATTATCAAATATATCTAACAATCTCCCCCAACTTATAAATTAACATAATATACAAGTTTAACAGATATTTGATGATGTCAAAAACATTAAGTACAAATGCATGAGAATTAGACTAGATAACTACAACTTACAGTCCTTAAAGTTTTTACCAATTTCAACTTCTGATAACAACTTCAGTCTGTATAAATATCAGAATTTAAGCAGTTGTAGATCTTCGACTTGGCTTCATCATTTTCTGATCTCTCTGATGTCAAGATTTGTTCTGAGATAGTTCTTCAACAAACATTTCTCAGCATATCTGAGTTCATCAATCATTCTCCTTTTGACATCTTTAAGCTCTGCAGTATCTTCACCAGTTTGAAAGATTGCAGCTCTGAGATCATTGATCTTTGCTTTTCTCAACTCCTGATCTAGTCTTATGACATAAGCTTTGTCAGACTCTAGATTGAATTCAAGTCCCTTAATACCAAGATATGTTCTGATCTGTGCAGTATTAGGCTTCATATCAACAATATCACCATTGTGATCTCTGTATTTTGGAATATATATGCTGTCAAACTTAACAGAATAAAGCCTTTTCTGTCTCTGAATCTGTTCTTTTAAGTAGTTTGCAGCAGTCCCTGTTATTCTGTCATCCACTTGAAGTAAGAAAAGTACATGCTCCAATTCTTCAAAATACTTCAATGGAATGGCATTTTGTCTTATATGATAAACCCTACCATCTGTCATGAAATACATCATGATGTATTCTTTCAAGTAGGTATGGTAAACCATATGTACATATTCCAGTTGATTCAATCTCTCAGGAGTTGCTCCAATACCTGGTTCACTCAAGGAAGTTGGATCATTGGTAGTGTTGTGTACTCTTCTTTCATTAGCACTTCCCAATCCAGTTTTATCTCTAGGTTCCTTTCCAGTAACTACTCTTGCTTCAAAACCGCTTGCAGTAGTCTTCAAAGATTGAGTCTGTTTTGCTTTAGTGAATCCTGGTAGGAGTGTCTTTGATCTATTTTCTGATATCAAGTTAACTTAAGCTATGTCAGAGGTTACTTGCTTCTTCTGAATATCAGAACTTACAATTTCTTGACTCTGAACAACTTGAGCCATGTCAGAGGTTGTTTTAAGAACTTTTCTTGAAGTCAGAGCAAGATCATCCTTTTCATCAGTAATTTCTTCTTCCTCAGGAGGTACATAAACCTTGATAGGTTCACCAACCTTTTCTTTACCCTTGGATCTTGGATCTATCTGTGGTTGTGATCTAGCCAATGTTGCTTCAGTATGTGTCCTTTCTTTGATCACAATGCCTTTGAGTTTTGGAAGTGATTTTTTACCAGAAGCTTCAGATTTAGATGTGACTTTCTTTGATTTAAGTCTGGCTTCTTTTCCTTTAAACTTTCCAAGTCCATTCCTGGATTTTCTTGAAGAAATAACTGTCTTGACATTTCCTCATCAAGATCTAGAAGTTCATCAGAACTTATCCTTTTACCAGCAGCATAACTTATTCTTTTCCCAGTATCAGAACTTGTCCTGTGACTAGCTTGTCTTGATGTAAACCTTCTACCTTGACTATGACCGCTACCCATTCCAGAGTATCCTTGATCATCATTTCCATCATCCTTTCCTTGCAGTGTCTTGTTAGTTTTGCATTTGGACTTAATTACCTTCTCCCCCTTTTTGGCATCAGCAGGTAGTAAAAGAGAGATAAGTAATTCCACTAAGGATTGGATTTCAGTAAGTTGCGATTGCTGAGAAGCTTGATTTGTCAGAATTTCATCAATCTGAGCTTGTTGTTTCTCTTGAGTTTTCTAAATATAAGCAATCCTGTCAATGGTAGGTTGAAAGAACTTTTTCTTATCAATTTTCCAAACTTGTTCCTGTTTGATAAAGTTCTCCTGAATCTTGTGTAGCTCTGCATGAGTAGTTGAATGAAGACCTTGTAGATGTTTAGTACTCAATGCAGTGACTCTAAGCTGGGTTTTAAAATCATCAGAATTTAACATTTCATCAGCTTTAGTCATGTGCTCAGCAAGATGTTTTTCAGTTGGAACACATGAAACTGAGTTCCATTCCTTAGTCCACTCCTGACCTGCAGGAGTTTCACTCCAAGGTACTGGTGCTTCCCCGGTAACAAACTTCTTTACCAGTTCAGACTTAGGAAGAGTCTGTTGAGGAGTATGTCCTGAAGGACCTGCTTCATCAGCATCTACAGTTGGAGCAGCATCACCAGTATCTCCAGCATTTGCAGCATCAGAACTTAAAGAATCAGTATCTTCTGATAAGACAATAATGTGAGTAGTAATGGAGGCTTCAGCATCCTCTAATTGCTGATCTGATACTAAGATCTGATCAACAGCCATATCCTGATGCTCACCTAAAGTCTGATCATCAGCATCTTGATGCAGAGAAGGTGTTGTTGATAACTCTGGAGTTTGAACAACATCAGTAACAGGTGTTGTGGACGGATTATTTGCTGTTGGAGCTTCTAAGAGAAATACTTCAGACACAACCAAGTGTTAAACATCAATATCAGCACTTGTGCCTGGATCAACAAGAGACACAGATGGTGAGTTAGCCTTGTCAGATACAGCTTCCTGAGATGGAGTTGATGGAGAAGAAGTGACTGGAGCAAATTCCTTGTCTTGTGAGATCAGAGATTCCTGATCCCCTTCCTTAGCTGCTTCCTCTTCATCATCTGAAACTGGCCTTTGTGCCCTCTGTTTCTTGTACTTCCTTGTTGATTTGGATTCCTTGGGAGTTTCAGGAACTGTCATTCGTCTAAGCCTCTTGAGAAGCCTAGAACCCCCAATTTCAGAATCCTTCTGAGAAATCTCTTTCCCAGCTTCAGTTACAACATGTTCTCTAGCAGGAACCGGTTCCTCAGAATCAGATTCATCTCTCAATGCAATCCTCCTTCTCTTTTGAGGTGTTTGAGGAACATTCTTTGTCCTCTTTGGCTTGGAAGATGAAGATTTCACAGTAGGTGCTGAAGATGAAGGTTGAGCAGTCTGTGAAGTGGAGAGATAGGATTTGAGATATGTTCTGAGGGTAGGTTCAGTAGAATGAGAGGTAGGTACTGAGGTTGATGGATTTTGGGTGTTTGGAGTTGGTTGGACATCAGAGTAAACAGATCTATAAGTATCAGGATCAGCATTTACTAGGATCTGTTTTACAGACTGAGGAATCTGTAATGGTCTAACCACTTTTTTCTTAGTATCAGCATTTACCAGGTCATTAAAGTATCATTTTGCAACCATAAAAGGTGGGGTTTAGGTGCTGACTAAATGAGGTTCATCAGTACAATAAGTGTAAATAAGTTGACAGAATCTAGCAAAATAAACAACATCTCGATCCTCTGTCATCCTATCCCCAATAAAACCAATTAAAGCAGTTGCAAAATCAAAATGAGTTTGATTGATAATTGCATACCCGATGTGCTGACTCATAATTGGAATAGCATCAAAATTCGAACATTTGTTCCCAAAAGCTTTGGTGATGCAATCAAAGAAGAAACTCCATTCTCTTCTGATATTAGCCCGTTTCAACTGTCCAAGTTTCGTCAGACTCTTTTCATATCCCAATTCAGCCATTAACTCCCGAAGGGCTGAGTCCTCTGGAATTGAGAAAGTACAATCTTCTGGAAGATATAAAGCTCTGCGTACTGTACCAGGAGTGACTACAAAGGATGAATCACCCACTTGGAAGATAATACTGGGAGTTCCACGTTGACCACCATCATCAAAAAGTCCAGTCCTCCAAAACCTCAGAACTTGTTGGCTTGAAAAGAATTCGGGCTGTGTTAATGCATACCCAACCTCACTATGTGCAAGAAGATCTTGCACAAAGTGTAATTCAGATGGAGCTTCAATATGATCAAGAACTGCTACATAGTTGTTGGGGACAAACTTAGCTCCATCAATGATTAAATCCTTTGGTGCCATGTGAAAAAAAAAATTGAGATTCAAGTATGCCTGTTAGGTGTTTGATATAATGTCTGTATGAAAAACCAACGTGAGAAATAAAGAGAAAGAGAGTAAAAGTAAGGAGAGAGATAAAATATGAAGAAAATAAAAGATTAAAGAAATCTTCTCTCTGTTGTACTTATACTCTGAACAAAAATGTTACCGTTGGACACCTGTCAGACATGCAGTAATAACGGACAGTTACTGGGCTCGAGAAAACATGAATCATTACTTACCCATTTGCCTAGTTTCAAGGAAAAACCGTTCCATTTATCAAGAGAAACAGTTTTAATTCAAAATTTAAACCGTTATCACTGATTGAATTATTTTTCACTGCATCATTAATATTCTGAAAATACATCACATGAAAATGACCAAGATAAATTAGATAAGTAAGTGCTGAAAATGAATCAGAACTTAATATAAAACAAAATTTATATGGTCATCAGAATATCAATCATGATTTATCAACACAAGATAAAATAACTCAGAGACAAAATCTTGAAGTAAAAACAACTTTCATTAATATATCAAGATAATACATTTATGAAATGGAAATTACATCAATACTTATACAAGATTTTCCCTAAGCTTCTAAACCGAACATCAACAGCCTTAGTCCTAGCTAAGAAGCCTGACAAAGCTGATGATGAAGAAAAACAGGAAGAAGACAAGATTAAATCATTTCTTCTTCTTCCTACTCTCGACAAACAGAATGGCGAGTCTGATGATTCGCTCTTGCTGGCGGAGAGCTGCCAGCCTTTCCTCCTCCAATCGCTCCAGATGGCGATGGTAGTCCATATAGAAGAACAGGAGGTGTGTCAGTACCTCCTGTGGGACAGAGTCCCATATCTCCTCAGGAATGGCTGTGACATGCCATTCCTGCTGCCAATCGGCACAGCTTAGCTCCATATTGAAGTTTTGGTAGTTCAAAAACATGTTGTATCTGACCATTGTGTTTTTGAAAGAAGAAGTATGAAGATAAGTTTGTGAGAAGAATTTGATGGAAAGACTGATGTGAAGTGGCTGCTTATATAGGCAAGAGAATGCCAGGAGACGCAAAGAAATTGAATGCTGACAGGTAGAATTAATTCTACCTCGTCTCCCTAGACTTTGAAAAAGAATAACATTCACTGGAAAGAGGAAACATGGTTTAAAGCGCACAAGAAACAAGTAACATTGGACTGTTCAGGTACAAATACCATTAACCCTAACCATAGTGACTATTAATCTTCCACTTCAACATATTCAATTATTAACTGAGACTGTTATCAAATTTTATTCACAGATAAGTCAAGTAAAACATTAGACTGTAATATCAGAACTTAGACTTATATCAGAACTTAACAGTCATCAGAACATAATTTCTTAACTCGAAAAAGGAATGCCCATCTTAGTAAATCCTCATACAAGTTCTGAGTTATAGACTTCAGAACTTAATCATTAGAACGTGTAACTAGAACTTGTCCTCAGAATTTGTGCAAAGTGACACAGTGACTGTTTATCTAAAATAACATAGACCACCACAGTAATTTTCATCATTCATATGGAGTGATTAGTGTGTGCATTAAGCTAAATATCAGACAAAGAGTAAAGTCTGAGTCACTTCAATACATCTTAGAAATAAGGCATAACTAAAATTTTGCTAAAGAGCTGTCATTGTCCTGAAACCTACTGATGAATGAGTTCATGCTTGAGTCCACCTCAACTGTTTTGTGCTAATTTTATGCATCTTTTGAAATTCTATTTTACAGTGGCTTCTCAGTGTAAGTGAGTCACGACTGTTTATCAGAATTTATGCTATTATCAGAGTATTTCTCCAGTAATCATAGAGTGTGAAAAGTCATCAAGAAAATATTTTGCTTTTCTAATGCATATTTACTTAATACCAGCAATGCACTTGGGTCATCCCTTCCACATTTTTACTCTAGATCTCAAAGGAGTACCTGATTTTATTCTTTAATCTTTTTGCTTTTTCTTTTGATAAGTGAGGTTTATCAGCACTTAGTACATTCAACAGTTTTACTAGTATCAGAACTTAACAGATGAGTAGCATTATTCTAATTTGTGACTTAGTAATAAGATATACAAAGTAAACTTAACTAAGCTCAATTATCAGAATTTGCTAGTGTCATAAGATTTCCACTGAAATAATTACTTCTTACATGGAATCATTTGTTTATTGAAGACTACTAGGTCAGTATCTAGCACAGTTATCCTCATAGGATTGAATAGGTACTTAAACAGACATATCACTTATCAGAGTTTAGAAACATATATCAGACAATCAGTCAGTACTTAAAGACATTTATCAATTACGCACAGAATACACAATGAGATTAATTCTGTAAATACTGAGCATAAAGTTTGATAACACAGAACAAGACTAAGCAGATTTAGAGAAAGAACCTGAAACCATTCCAAGTTCATTTACCAATCTTGTAAAAGTAGCTTCACACAGTGGTTTTATGAAGATATCTGCTAGTTGTTGATCTGTGGGAACAAAATGCAATTCCACTGTACCTTCATCCACATGTTCCCTGATGAAGTGGTACCTGATGCTGATGTGCTTTGTCATAGAGTGTTGAACTGGATTACCTGTCATAGCAATAGCACTTTGATTATCACAGTAAATAGGGATTTTGAAATATGTTAACCCATAATCCAGTAACTGATTCTTCATCCAAATAATCTGTGCACAACAGCTTCCTGCAGCAATATACTCTGCTTCTGCAGTTGATGTGGAAATTGACTTTTGTTTCTTGCTGTACCAAGAAACCAATCTGCCTCCAAGAAATTGACAGCTTCCACTTTCTTTGGCTCAGTCTGAGAGAGAAAAGAATTGTAAAGACATTCATTTGAAGTAACTGTTCTAGTTCTGACACCTGCATCAGGATTTCCAATTATCAAATCAGGTGTATGTGATTTTGTCCACTTCCTTGCAGATGGAAGGTTTTCTCTAGAACTGGATGCTCCCCCATGATCCATGCTATCTTCATTTTCATTTTTTGATGCTCCCCCTGAAACTATTCTCTGAGTTGGAGTCTTCAGTATTTAAATTTTCAGCACTATCAGAACTTGGCTTATCAGAACTTGACGAATCAGAATTTGAAGAGCCATATGTATGTTCTGATGTTTCTTGAGCTGTGGTAGGATCTTGAGTATGCTCCCCCTGCATCGGTGCATCTTCCCTTGGCATAGCCACCACAGTTTCAATAACATCAGAGTTTATTCATCAGAGTTTACAGTATCAGGACTTAGACTTTCAGGATTTTCAGTATCAGAATTTGAGTCTTCATTTTCAAATCTCAGCTGATCATGGTCAATGAAATCTTCAAGACCAGTAATCTTCTTGTCATCAAAAGAGACATTGATAGATTCCATGACTACTTTTGTTCTCAAATTATAGACTCTGAAGGCTTTTGTGGAAAGTGGATATCCAACAAAGATTCCTTCATCAGCTTTTAGATCAAACTTTGATAGCTGTTCAGTATGAGTTTTGAGAACAAAACACTTGCATCCAAATACATGAAAGTATTTCAGATTTGGCTTCTTTTTCTTCACCATCTCATATGGTGTTTTTCCATGCTTGTTAATGAGTGTTGCATTTTGAGTAAAACAAGCAGTCTGCACAGCTTCAGCCCAGAAATAGGTTGGAAGCTTTGCTTCTTCAAGCATTGTACGTGCAGCTTCAATGAGAGTTCTATTCTTCCTTTCAACAACTTCATTTTGCTGTGGAGTTCCAGGAGCAGAAAATTCCTGCTTTATTCCATGGCTTTTGCAGAACTCTTCCATTTTCAAATTCTTGAACTCAGTGCCTTATCACTCCTTAAAACTTTCACAGAATCTTTGACCATTTTATCCAGATGTTTGACATGATCAATCAAGATTGATGCAGTTTCACTTTTTGTATGCAAGAAATACACCCATGTGTATCTGGTGAACTCATCCACTATGACCAACGCATACTTCTTCTTTGCAATAGACATGACATTTACTGGACCAAATAGATCAACATGTAGTAGATGATAAGGCTCAAGAATTGATGATTCAGTCTTGCTCTTGAATGAAGATTTTCTTTGTTTGGCTTTCTGACATGAATCACAAAGACCATCAGGAGCAAATACTGTGTTTGGCAATCATCTCACAAGATCTTTCTTGATCAGTTCATTTATATTATTGAAATTTAAATGTGAGAGTTTCTTATGCCAATTCCAGCTTTCTTCAATTGATGCTCTACTCATCAGACAGATTGCAGAACCATCAGTACTTGTTGAAAGCTTAGCTTCATAAATGTTACCACGCCTGTATCCTTTTAGAACAACTTTGCCTTTAGATTTACTCACAATTTCACAGTGTTCTTCAAAGAAATTAACATGATAACCTCTGTCACAGATTTGACTTATACTCAGTAGGTTGTGTTTAAGTCCTGAGACCAGAGCTACTTGTTTAATTATGACATTTCCAAGATTGATATTGCCATATCCCAATGTTTTTCCAATGTTGCCATCTCCATAAGAAACAATTGGGCCAGCTTTCTCCACAAAGTCTGATAGCAGGGCCTTATTTCCAGTCATATGTCCTGAACATCCAATGTCCAGAACTAGAATATTTTTCCTGTTGCCCTGCAATCACAAAGACCACTAATTATTAGTTTTAAGGACCCAGACTTGCTTGGATCCTTTGGCCTTATTAAGTTTGTTAATATTTGCAGCGGATTTAGCATCAGAGTTTATGTTAACATTTTTCTTATCAGAACTTACACTATCAGACTTTGAATCAGAATTTACACTAGAAGGAACAATGGAAACTTTCTTCAAAGAAGGTTTTATTTGATAATAATCATAGTACAAGCTATGATATTCCTTACAAGTATAAATGGAATGCCATAAACTACCACAATGAAAACAAGGATTTTGTGGTTTGTATCTAACAGACTGACTCTTAACTCCTGACTTTGAAGGTAAGGAGTTAATATTCTTATTCTTCCTGCAAAAAGAAGCCAGATGGTTAGAACTTCCACAGTTATGACATGTTTTCCTAGAAGCATCAGGAACAGGTTTATAATTATTGCTTTTATTCACACCTTCCTTTCCATTCCTATTTTTCCTAGGTGATTTTACCTTGTTTGCATTCTTAACATCTTTCAGCTTATGCTTAAGCTGCTTCTTTGTCATTAAGCCTATGTTCACTTCAGCTGTCTTTTCCTGTTTTAGTTTGTCAGAAGTTAATTTCTTTGTAACTTCTGATTTTTCTTTTTCAGACTTTACAGTTACAAACTTAACAGGTTTTAACTTTGGCTTTTGCTTATCAACAGACTTAATTTCTTCAGTTCCTTTATCATTCTTATCTTCTCCATAACCTAAGCCCTCTTTCCAGTTTCCACTACTTAGCAAATTTTGAGTTGTTTTGCCAGAGTTAGTCCAAGTCCTGATAATCTCTCTTTCCTTTTCTAACTCAGTTTTTAGAGATTCATTTATTTTTAGCACTTCATTCCTAACATAAAAAGCATCATCTCTATCCTTCTGAGTTTGATGGAACATGACTAACTCTTTTTCTAAGAAATCATTTCTTTTCTTAAATGCAAGATTTTCAGAAGTTAATCTTTCACATGTTAAAGTTTGATCTCTATAACTAACAAACATGGTTTTAAGATATCTTCTCAACTCATTAATATCATCAGTATGAAAAGCATAAGTAGTCTAAGGTACCTTTATTTCAGCAGCTTCAGAACTGCTCTCAGCACTTTCTTTATCAGCATTTACCATCAATGCATAGTTTTCCTCACTTTCAGAGTCTGAGGTGTCTGTCCAGCTTTTCTGCTTTGTGACAAGAGCCTTGCCCTTGTCACCCTTTACCTTCTTGCAATCAGGAGATATGTGGCCTTTCTCACCACAGTTATAGCATTTAACATTGGTGTAATCTCCTCTGTCAGACTTTCCTCCTCTGCCTTCAGATCTTCTGAAATTCTTCTTATCAGAACTTATGCCTTTCCTGGAAAACTTCTTTCCCTTCCTGAACTTCTTGTATGCAATCTTTGTGATTCCTTTCACCATAAGAGCACACAGCTTCATCATCTCCTCATCAGCATCAGTCTCAGGCAAGCTTTCAGAATCTGAGTCATCATCACTCTCAGAACTTGATGACTCAGTATCAGACTTTATGAAAAGAGCTTTACCCTTGTCTTTCTTTGAGGAAGCTGCTTTGGGGAATTCTTCTTCAGCCTTAAGAGCAACTGTCCTTGACTTTCCTCCTTTCCTCTTGCTTCTTTGTTCCATCTCCAGCTCATGAGTCTTGAGCATTCCATAGATTTCGTCAAGAGTTGTTTCATCAAGATTGTAGTTGTCTCTTATTGTCGTTGCCTTCAAATCCCAGCATTCAGGAAGAGCTAACAGGAACTTAAGGTTTGAATCTTCAAGATAATACTCTTTATCAACCAATGACAAATCATTCAAAAGTTTGACAAATCTATCATATAAATCATTCAATGACTCATTAGTCTTTGAGTCAAAGTGTTCATACTCTTGAGTGAGTATTGTCTTCCTATTCTTCTTAATTGTGTCAGTTCCCTGACACCTTGTTTCCAGAGCATCCCATATCTCTTTAGCAGTCTTGCAGTTGATTACCCTGTTTGACAATACATTATCAATGGCACTATGCAGTAAGTGTCGTACCTTAGCATCCTTAGCAATTGATGCTATGTCTTCAGCAGTATAATCACCCTTCTCCTTTGGTACGGTCTTTGCTGCTTCACCTGCAACTGCAACAGCGAGCTTGGTTGGTTTGTGAGGGCCTTCCTTGATTCTATCAAGGTATTCTGGATCTGTTGCTTCCAGGAACATGGTCATCCTTACCTTCCATATGGGATATTCAGATGGTCTCAGTATGGGAACTCTGACGGTCTCATACCGACTCTGAATTTGTGTTTTTGGTGGTTCCTCAGTTTTGGTAGGCTTAGTTGGAGTTTCTGTGTCCGACATGATTGTGTTGGATCTTTAACTGTATGTATGTTAACAGATAGGCTCTGATACCAATTGTTAGGTCACACACACACTGTAGAGGGGGTGAATACAGTGTATAGTACACTCAAATCGAACTTTAAGAACTTAAGTAACAGAAAACAAACTTTATTGAAACAATAAACTCTGTTACAGTATGGAATTGTTACCTCTCAGTGATGAACAAATATCACGAGAGCTGTTAGGGTTACAATGAATAATCTTCTCTAATAATGATAACACTTATAGTGTAAACCCTATGTCTGTGTTTATATACTACACAGTTACAAGATAATCGCTAATTGATATGGAATATAATTCTGCTTCCTAAAATATATCAATCAGATATCTTTTCTTCCAAGTATTCCATTCTTTACAGAATTCCTTCTTCATGCATATCTCTTCTTATGTTTATCTTGATCTTCTTTCCTTTAATCAGCTACTGTCCTTATCTGATCGTCCTTCAGCACTTAAGTTCTGATATCTATCTTCTGATGATTATCTCCTGATAACATAAGTACTGATATCCTTAAGTCCTGACTTCCAGTATAAGTACTGATCAACAGTTAAGTACTGATTTATCCTGTTCAAGTAAGATCTGAAAGCTAAACATAAAACATATTAGCCATGACATTATCAAATATATCTAACAAAATATAAAACAGTTAACTATTCTGAACTTAGAATAGGAGAGAATAAATATTTGCAGTATTTTAGGAGAAAGGTTAGGAATACTTGCAGTATTTAAAAGAAAGTTTGGGAATACTTGCCTTAATAAGCTTTAATCGCTATTACTGGGTGACTCTGATTCGACTTGGATGTTCGGCTTTACCGTCAAACCACTATCCTATTCTGGATACAATCCTGACACTCAGATCCTTTGATTAGAACCTTGCTGTGTTCGACAACTAACCACTAGATCATTCTTAGTCCGATGTCAATCCCCGGGCTTCCTAACTAGAACCTACAGGGTTGAAATACCCTAATTCAGATAATCGTTTAAGCTTTAACATAATATCACTATCACTTCTACTCATGCGATTTCATAACCCGATTCGTATTTATATGTATTATTGAAATTCACATAGCAATTATGGTTCACATCTTCGAAACTTGGTTCTGTATTTATTTTCGGAAAGTATGTATACTCGTCGTTTTGGAAAATAGGGTGATTGATTATTTATAAAATATTTTGTCACGACACGTAATTTGGTTTCACATAATATAATTGTAATTTTTTATATATATTCTCGTTTGACGTTTCCGATAATTATAGGTTACGTTCTCGTATTTTCGGAATTTATTTCCCGAAAATCGGGCAGCGTTAACTTTGTTTATCGACCTACCCGTCGAATCAATTCGACGTCATATCACAACAACAACCCAATCACAACTCGCAATCCTAATCACCAATACAATCTCAATTATCAATTATTATTATTCATATTTTTTTTATATTTTTATTCGTATTTTGTATTTCAAATCATAGGACTCAGATAATATCATCATAGTCCACCGTCGGCTCGCCGAAGCTCATCGCCAATGGCGATAAAATTTACGGGTTTCCGATTATATCGGACATCCTACGTAAATCTCACCGATAATTTATTATAATTCCCTTACCAAAATATTTTATTTCACGAACCGCGATCAATTAATATATTTTAATTTTCTGCAAGGATAAATAAAAGAGAAATTAGTCAAGAAATCGAATAGAACAACAGGAGCAACAACACGCGACCCAACTCAAGCCTCCTTGCTGGAAAGGAATCCGACGGCGGCCGGAAAAATAGAAGAAACAGTAGCACAACCATGGCAACGCAGCATACACACAGACCAACACACACAAAGACACACACACGCCAAACGTACACACGCACACAATACATATAGACACGTATTCATATATATATATATATATATATATATATATATATCAGGGAAGGAAACAAGACCGGTGATTAGCCGGAAAAAGGAAACCAGGCGGCGATGGAAGCAGAACAGCGGCGGCAGTACAGGGAAAGAAGTCGGGGAAGGGGAAAACAGGGGGATAGAAGGGAGAAGAGAGAGAAAATTAAAAGGGAGTCATATCGAGAGAGAGAAGAGGGATTGATCGGAGAGAGAAGGACGAGATCGACGAGAGAGATGAGAGGCGGTGAGGAAGACAAGGCGCGTGAGAGAGACACAGGGGAGAGATAAAAGCTATAAAACTGATAAACATAATCGTATATATCTGATTTATTACGTTTCTTACCCAAATCTGACACTGCACTCGTAATTTAAACGATACGGTTTACGGATAAAATAAATTGAAATAGATTCCAAATAAATCTCAAAATTCCCAAAATAATTAGAACTACTATTATACAAAAATTTTATGATTTTTAAATCATTTTTAGACCACACAATTGTCCCGTATTTTGCCCAATAATGAACAGACATGCGGATGTATTTAATCTGAAATATTTCCGAACTAATTTTAAAATTCTCGAAATATTTCAAACTTAATTAAATATAAGTTTCGTAATTTTTGAAGAATTCCTAAATTTAATATTGAATCTACACTTTAATACAATCAGAAAATCATTTTGAGTTAAATAATTGATAGAATATTGATTTTTAAACTTATAAATTCCTAAAAATAAATATTAGAATTATAAAAGTATGAAAATAATTTTAGAAACAATTTCAGCATTTATGAGAATAAATATTCAATAAAATTACATTAAAATGAATTAAATTCATACCGGTTGATAATTAATTATAAAATTAATCTTCGCGTCCAACAAATCACAAACAATAAATAATACAACAACACATAGCTGACAGAACCATCACATATCTTATTTGTTTAATAATTCGATAATTATATTTACATATCAGATCTGAAAATAGGTTACTTAGCCGCTAAGTAACTAAAAAGATGATACAATTTTAATACCCGATTTGGATAATTATCAAAACAGATCCTCTTATAAAACACTTTATATAAGAATAAGATAGTAATGTCTCGCCTTTTGAGAATATGGGTTTTTATCGATATATAAAATGATTTGCGTATCGAAAATTTCACACTGGAACTCGTACAGGTCAAACCGTACCCCGGATTGAAAAAGTCAAAACACGGAAAGTGTTCAGAATTATCAGATTAGGTTAGGAAGGAGTTTTCGGAAGAGTTTCGGGTTGTAAAAATGCAAAAACGGTTGAAGTGGAATGATTTTTGATTCTAAAAAGTAATTTTATAATTATGTAAAAATAATTATTATTAATTCTATAAATCCTTATAAAATCATATAATAATCCAAAAATTACCAGAAAAATACCAAAATTATCTAGATTCAATTCTGGATAATTGGAAATTAAAATATATCAATTATATCAGAAATAAACATCCAAATATTATTATCCATCATCAAATAATTCACCAAAATTCATATAATAATTATTTATTGATAAAAATAATGACATAATATTTCCCAGACGTTACATCCGGAAAAATAGAAGAAACAGTAGCACAACCATGGCAACGCAGCATACACACAGACCAACACACATAAAGACACACACACGCCAAACGTACACACGCACACAATACATATAGACACGTATGCATATATATATATATATATATATATATATATATATATATATATATATATATATATATATATCAGGGAAGGAAACAAGACCGGTGATTAGCCGGAAAAAGGAAACCGGGCGGCGGTGGAAGCAGAACAGCGGCGGCAGTACAGGGAAAGAAGTCGGGGAAGGGGAAAACAGGGGGATAGAAGGGAAAAGAGAGAGAAAATTAAAAGGGAGTCATATCGAGAGAGAGAAGAGGGATTGATCGGAGAGAGAAGGACGAGATCGACGAGAGAGATGGGAGGCGGTGAGGAAGACAAGGCGCGTGAGAGAGACACATGGGAGAGATAAAAGCTATAAAACGGATAAACATAATCGTATATATCTGATTTATTACGTTTCTTACCCAAATCTGACACTGCACTCGTAATTTAAACGATACGGTTTACGGATAAAATAAATTGAAATAGATTCCAAATAAATCTCAAAATTTCCAAAATAATTAGAACTACTATTATACAAAAATTTTATGATTTTTAAATCATTTTTAGACCACACAATTATCCCGTATTTTGCCCAATAATGAACAGACGTGCGGATGTATTTAATCTGAAATATTTCCGAACTAATTTTAAAATTCTCGAAATATTTCAAACTTAATTAAATATAAGTTTCGTAATTTTTGAAGCATTCCTAAATTTAATATTAAATCTACACTTTAATACAATCAGAAAATCATTTTGAGTTAAATAATTGATAGAATATTGATTTTTAAACTTATAAATTCCTAAAAATAAATATTAGAATTATAAAAGTATGAAAATAATTTTAGAAATAATTTCAGTATTTATGAGAATAAATATTCAATAAAATTACTTTAAAATGAATTAAATTCATACAGTTCGATAATTAATTATAAAATTAATCTTCGCGTCCAATAAATCACAAACAATAAATAATACAACAACACATAGCTGACAAAACCATCACATATCTTATTTGTTTAATAATTCGATAATTATATTTACATATCAGATCTGAAAATAGGATATTTCAACCCTGTAGGTCCTAGTCAGGAAGCCCGGGGATTGACATCGGACTAAGAACGATCTAGTGGTTAGTTGTCGAACACAGCAAGGTTCTAATCGAAGGATCTGAGTGTCGGGATTGTATCCAGAATAGGATAGTGGTTTGACGGTAAAGCCGAACGTCCAAGTCGAATCAGAGTCACCCAGTAATAGCGATTAAAGCTTATTAAGGCAAGTATTCCCAAACTTTCTTTTAAATACTGCAAGTATTCCTTACTTTTCTCGTAAAATACTGCAATTACTTTATTCCTATTCTAAGTTCAGAATAGTTAACTATTTTATATTTCACTGCAATTACTCTTAATTATGCAAGTACCCTTCATTATTGTTCCTTTATTATCAATTGATCTCTTAAGCAAATACCTATCATTCTGGGTTATTTGCGAACCCTGAATAGGGATGTTTTGAAATCAAAGTGATTTGACATCAAAATACTCTATGGACTGGATGGTTACGATACGGGACGGGTATAACCCGAACCCTTAATTATTAGGCCATAGTTGCCTGGGTACCCTATATGTTGGTAGGGTCTATGCAGTTGGGTATAGATCCGCACTATATCCTGACTGATCAGCAGGTTATAGTGCATATATTGGTTTCTAGTGTCCAGTCTAGTTTATTGTTGATCTCTATTAACAACATCCTTTCTTGAAAGGTTTTATAATTCCGAAATCGGACAAAACCCTGATTCAGTAGATGAATCGGGGAATCGTTTGTCATTTTTGGGTTTATAGTTAAAGGCTGGTGACAGCCAACGGTTACTCGCTCAACTCACTCAAATAAATAGAATCCTTTAAAATTGTTTTAAGATATTGTCCGAAAGTTTTTCTTTTGATATTAATGCTTGAAACTCAAATTATATACTTGCTGGGCATTTTTGGCTCACTCTTGCCTTTTAAATTCTTATTTCTGCCAAAAACAAATAAGGATAAAAATGAATAGCTTTGATAGACAGCAGAAGTTAGAGAAATCTCCGCTGCGAGAGGTTGAAGAAGCTAGAAGAATATGAAAAGAACATTAGTACAAAGGTAATTACACTTGTATTCTAGTTGTTGTCAGTTGTAGAAGATTATATTCTTATTTCATACCATAACCTGTAAGCGATCCGGATTCAAGGGGTTATTTGTTTATTATTTTATTTTATGTAAAGATTATTTAGTGACACCAAATCTTGACCCCGGATTTGGGCTGTTACAAGTTGATACCAACTTGTAACATCCCAAATCCGGGGTCAAGATTTGGTGTCACGAAACAATCTTTACATAAAATAAAAGAATATTCAATTAACCCCTTGAATCCGGATCGTTTACAGGTTATGGTATGAAATAAGAATCTAATCTTCTACAACTTACAACGACTAAAATACAAATGAAAATACCTTTGTACTAATGCTATTGTCATATTTTTTTAACATCTTTGACCTCTCGCAACGGTGATTTCTCTAACTTCGGCTGTCTATCAAAGCTACTCACTCTTAACCTTATCTGTTTCTGGAAGAAATAAAATTTACAAAGCAAGAGTGAGCCAAAAATGCCAGCAAGTATATAATTTGAGTTTCAATTATTAATATCAAAGGAAAATTTCTGGACAAAAACTTTAAACAATTTTAAACGATTCTATTTATTTGAATGAGTTGAGCGAATAAACGTTGGCTGTTACCCAGCCTTCAACTATAAGTCCAAAAGTGACAAGCGATTCCCAAATTCTTCTTCAAAATCAGGGTTTTGTCCGCTTTTTGGAATCATAAAACCTTTCGAGAGAGAATGCCGTTAATGGCGATCAATAATAAATTAGACTGGATACTAGAACCAACATATGCACTATACCCTGCTGATCAGTCAGGATACAGTGCAGATCTATACCCAACTGTATAGATCCATTCAGGTACCTAGACATTATCGCCCAAGGATCCGGTCCATCCCCGGCCCATAGGGTACAACTCATCGCTGGCCCTTACAATAACTATCCAACCCGTAAAGTATTTTGATATCAAATCATTTTGAATTCAAAACATCCCAATTCAGGGTTCGCAAATAACCCGAACAAATGGGTATTTGCTCAAGAGAGCAATCGATAATATAGGAACAAGAATAAAAGGATCATGCATAATCAGAGTAATTACAGCGAAACATAAAAAATTTAACTATTTTGAACTTAGAATAGGAACGAAAAAATAATTGCAGTATTTTAAAAGAAAAATCAGGAATACTTGCCTCGATAAGCTTTAACCACTATTATCGGTCGACTTTTGTATTGCCTTGAGCGTTTGGCTTCATCGTCAAACCACTATCCTATTCTGGATACAACCCTATCCTTCGTGTCCTTCGATTGGAATCTTGTTGCGTCTGATAACTAATCACTAGATCATTCCTAGTCCAACATCACGTCTCGGGTCTTCTGACTAGGACCTACAGGGTTGAAATGCCCTAATGCAGATAATCGTTTCGCTTAACATAATACCACTATCCTATTCTACCCATACGATTACATAACCCAACTCATATTTATATGTATTATTGAAATACACATAGCAATTATGGTTCACAACTTTGAAACTCGGTTCAGTATTTATTTTCAGAAAGTACGTATACTCGTCGTTTTGAAAAACAGGTAATCAAATATTTAACTTATTTTGTCTCGATCGCACTTAAGTTCATATAATATGATTATATATGGTTATTCGACGTCTCCGATAATTATAAATTACGTCCCCGTATTTTTGGAATTAATTTCCCAAAAATCAGGCAGCGTCTCCTTTATCTATCGGCCTACCGGTCGAAACAATTCGATGTCAAATTCACAACACAACAACAACCAATCATCCACAACTACAATTCACAATTCCCAAACACCAATGTAATTTTTAATTATTTATCATGGTCATCCGTATTTTTATATTTTGATTCGTAATTTTCGTTTCAAAATTAATTTCACGAACTAATTTATTTCATTTATAAATGTAGTACTCAGATAAAAATCATCATCGCCCACCGTCGGCTCGCCGAGGCTCATCTCCTACGGCGGCAAAATTCGCGGGTACCCGATAAGTTTTAGGTGTCCAACGCGTATTTCACCGATTATATTATCAATTCCCGCAATAATTCTTTTATTTCACGAATTGCCATCAAATAATTTCTGCAGAAAATTAAAATAAAATATAATTAATAACGGTTTCAATTTGGCACAGGAGCACGTGAACAACGCGCGTAAGCAACATCACACAATCGGAACAACAGGGACATAGCCGGAAAACCACATAAATTAGGCAACAGTTTCACCATAAACACATACTGAGTTCACACGCACACAACACACACACGGTACACATAACATACACACAACAACACTCACACACCCACACATATATAGATATATATATATATATACACAACCGAATGGAACCACCAGGATCACCGGAATCGCGGCGGCGGCAATCGCACGGGAGAACAGAAGAAAAGGGGAAAAGAGGGTGTATAGGATGAGATTAATTGAGAAAAGAAAGGAGAGAAAACGGAGATTACGAGAGAGAAACGAGAGATTGAACAGAGCGAGAGAGGTTTAGAAGAGAGAGAGAGAGATCAAAGAAGAGGGATGAAGTCGGGTTGGGGAAAACAGAACAAGGGGGTTTGCTGTTATTTTATTTATTTATTTTTCTTTTTATGCATATCCCCTCCTGTCTGATTCGTTCCGCGCTTCGCGATGTAATGATATAATTTGCGAATAACAGTAACTTAAAATATTTTTAAATTAATTAATAATATTTTTTTTCTAAAACAATTTCCAAAATGATCAAAAAGTAATAAAATAAATTTTTTATAATTTTTAATGCATTTTTGGAACGCGCATCAGACCCGCATTTAACGAATTAACTAACAAACGCGCGTTTAAATAGAAGCCAGAAATTTCCCGAAATAATTTTAAAATTATCAAAATATTCCAAACTTAATAAAATAAAATTTTCGTGATTTTTGAAGCATTCTGGAACTAAATACTTATTTTACAATTAAATGAAATTAGAAAATCATTTAGAGATAAATAATCAATAAAATATTGATTTCTAAATTTTATAACCCCTAAAAGAATAAATAAAATTATAGAACAACAAAAATAATTTTGGAAACAATTTTAGCATTTATATGAATAAATATTCAATAAAATTACTTAAAAAATGAATTACGTTCATACAACTCGATAATTAATTATAAAATTAATCTTCGCGTCCAACAAATCACAAACACTTAATAATACAACACATAGCCGACAGACCCATCACACATTTTATTTATTAAATGATTCAATAATTACCCTTACCTACCGGATCCGAAAATAGGATACTTAGCCGCTAAGTAACTATATAACGATACAATTTTAATACCAGATTTGGATAATTATCAAAATAGAGCCTCTTATAAACTATTTTATACAAAAATGTGGTAATGATGTCTCGCCTTTTGAGAATATGGATTTTTATCGATATATAAAATAATTTGCGTATCGAAAATTTCACGCCGGGACTCGTACAGGTCAAACCGTACCCCAGATCGAAAAAGTCAAAACATAAAAAGTGTTCAGAATTATCAGATTAGGTTAAGAAGGAGTTTTCGGAAGAGTTTCGGGTTGTAAAAACGCAAAAACGGTTGAAGTGGAATGATTTCTGATTCTAAAAACTAATTTTATAATTATGTAAAAATAATCATTATTAATTCTATAAATTTTTATAGAATCACATCACACTCCAAAAATTACCAGAAAATACCGAAACAATCTATATTTTATTCTGGATAATTAAAGATTAAAATATCTAAATTTTATCAGAAATAAACATCCAAATACTAATATTAAATATTAAATAATTCACCAAAATTCACATAAAATCACATAATATATATTTATTGATAAAAATAATTACGTAATATTTCCCAGACGTTACATCCTTCCCCCTTAAAAGGATTCTGTCCTCAGAATCATGCTAAGGAGCATACCATGCTATTTTTCGAGTATCTTACTTAAAATTTCTCGGAACTCATCACTTAAATCACCATTCAACGGTCCCCTACCGTCATAAAATTTATCAGTTGCTCATGTAACCCCTAACTCAATCTTTACTTCATACATTTGGAGCTAAATCACTCTTCATGGTCATACACACATGAAGTCTTATGAACTCGTTATACCTGCGACAACAAGACCAACTCATTCACAATCGTTCTATCTATCTCATTGTTTCAAAGGACTAGCTTAATTTACACTAACCTTCTCTTCTTTCCAAATCTAATAGTCGGTGTTTATGAAATTTCTATTTTCACTGACTATTCTACTTTACTTTTCTTGTCTCCTTCTGTTCGGTTAGCCTGGCCTATGATCATTTCCTAATCATATTCGAGAACCTTTAATCGGTCTCTTGCATTTTCTATCCGTCAGCGCCCGATATGCTGAGCTCATGGCGTCTGATGCTTCGGAACTTTCTAAATCTATTCAAAAACTAAAAACGAAAATCTCGGCAATTGCATCTAACTCACCACTTTGTAGCATACTTCTATTTCTTTTCAACCACTATCAAGTAGATTCATTGAGTGAGAATATCTTACTATCTGAAAGGACATATATTAATTTGAGAACGGAACGAATCATAACTTCATTCAAAACCCGGTCTCTTGGTACTAATACTCATTTTGTTGTCATATCAAATTAGATATCAATACGAACTTTGATGCTCACAACGTCCCATACTGAAGTCAACATCAATCATCTGTATTAATACCACATTTGATATCTAACAACAAAGTAAGTATTAGCATAACCCAGAAGACGGATCAAGGCCTATTCTTCAATTTCTAACTTTTCCAATTCCTTTATCCACTTTCCAGCAATCTTAGTAACATTCACTCTTTCTTCTCTACTCTAGACACCAGTCTCTAAATGGATCTTGCTTGGTTGGTAATTAACCATACTTCTTTAGCTCATTATCTATTATGACCAGAGTTCACACCTTTGAAGCTTAGAATGCAGTTGTTACTTTTCAACCCTCTGCAAGCATATTTTTGAATGCCTAACTTGGTCTTCCTTAGTCCTTAAATTAGCGAGGATGTTATCAATAAATACAATTACACTATCCAAATACTCCTGGTATATTATGTTCATTTAATCTTCAGACTTACAATTTCTGATAATCGATGTGTAACTTCATACCTCCATTCTTCTTTTTCTCATGATCACTTTTGTGCACAGCGCAAAACACTCTTTATTTCATTAGTCTTTCATTCCACATTTCTGAAGTTTTCCTTCACTCATTATTTCATCCCTATTGAGTTATATGATACAGGGCTTTTGACACCAGCTTGACTCTGTGCAGAATCCGACGAGAAATTCTTACCTCATTCCCTGAGGTAATCTTAATAAAGCATTCGTTCGAACCTCCGGGACTTCACTTTAATTTTAGAGAATTCCGATATGATATTCATTGTAATGTTCTTCTCTAGCAGTTCATCATTAATATCTTTGTTTAATCACTCCTGTTTACACGCATTCTTGGAACGAATTCTTATCTCCAACTATCGGAGTTTCACCTCATTCTTCAAGAGTTCTGGCACAACCGACGTTCCCAATTTGCATATTTCCTGGATTATTTTATAAAATTTCTTTATCATCCTTCTGATTCCATTTCTTTTCTTTATTATTTCTCCATTTTCATTATTCATTATCTCTTTTAAACATAACGAATTTCTTTTTCTTAATAATATTAATCTGCTTATCATTTGATAGGTCATTTCTGGAGTTAATGCTAGAATGCAGGCTTTTATTTATAATATTTAAATTCTTATTAACAAAATTATTACAATTCATCGATAGCGATTTTCTTAACCTAGTTTAAATCATCACTGATCGCATATTTGGCTTTCTCCAACTGATCAACATTTCTTTTTCTTGAGTTCACATGCAGACTTCATCAGTCTCTGTCTTAAATCAGATATTTGTATTTGGGAGTTTCCCTGTACTTCACAGCAACTCCTATTCAATTGTAATTCGATAAAGATGTACATTTACGTCCATCATGTAGTATTATTATAGAAGGTAATATTTCTTTGCCCTATTTTGGATCTTCAGTTCTTGCAAACGTTCTCTCCACTAATTTACAGTTGCTTCCATTAACTCGTCATTCGATATGGGTATACATCCAAGTCCTTTTTGGAACGCTATTACAGATAATATAATCTCTTTGCTTTATCTCGTACCTTCAGTTCTTGAAAATATTCTTCTCACTAGCATGAACCAATAACTTTCTGTTCCTTTTGTCTATTGAAAAGGCGTATTCATCTAAATAAAATCTCGCACAGGCTTGCAGCAACATCACACTACTTTTACTAAATTTTCACTTCTGCTGATGCCATTACTTCCTCCAAATTGCTAATCGCTCTGATTTCGGATCTGAAAATCATGTTAAAGATTGACTCAATCTAATTGGAATCGATCTCCATTTAACTAACCATTAGTTGGTAAAGTTGAACAATTAACTCCTTTAACTGATCACTTAAACCAAGTGCTGACTAGCTAACTGGAATCAAAGACCAATTATATAAAGTCGGTTTGGTCATAACAACTTTCTCAAGAACCGAGATCGCAATCATTTGGAGTACTGACGAGAACGACAATATATTTCTTTTTCCCTTAAATGTTGGGTAATTTCTGAAAATTTGGGCAGCATTTCCCCTATATTATTGACTACCAGTCGGACTCAAGCCGACACCATCAATCAACCAGATCATCCACAATCATATCCACCCACTTTTATCAACCATATTCATCCATTCACCATAACTCAACCTGTAACATTTTGATCAGCACCTGTACTATTAACTGGCATAAATATGGGAGAAAATGCAGATCACCTGCATGTTGGGATGAAGTTGGAGAACGCAAGATTCTAGGTCCAGAACTAATTCAGCAGACCAAGGAAAAAGTAGAACTTATCCGCAAACGACTTGAAGCAGCGCAAAATCGACAGCTTAAATATGCAATATATTCATAACGTATTTCATGTATCTATGCTTAAAAAGTACAACCCTGATACAAGGCATGTAATAGAATATGAGCCAATAGAACTTCAGGCAGATTTGTCGTATGTAGAGTGGCCGATAAGAATTTTAGATCGGCAAGAGAGGGTATTAAGAAATAAGTCTGTATCATTAGTAAGAGTTTTGTGGAGAAACCCAGTGGTTGAAGAATCAACCGGGGAGCTCAAAAGTGAAATGTTAGAAAAGTATCATAAGTTATTTGCATAATGTGATTCTGAGGACATAATCCTGTTAAGGGGGGAGAATGTAACGACCGAGAAATTACGCTTGTATTATATTATAATAAAGATAAATCATGTGTATTATTATGTGATTAACTGTGTTGAGGCATTAAACCCTAATCGTTATGTGCTATGTGTTGTTTGTTTTGATCTGAACGTGTTTTGGATACTTATTGAGTGTTTTATCACAAGTTATATATTTTATATCAAAACCCGTACAGCTCAAACAGTATTTTAAAAGCCCGTATTTCAAACAAAAACATTGGCCCTATTTTACCAAAAACAACCTATACCATATCGCTATTTTGAACCCCTAGACGTTTTACAAATTTACCTTTTTCGCGAAAAATGACTTTTTCGGACCCCTTCGGGTACCGAAAACCCCACAAAAATCATATTTTTACTTTTATATGATCATGAAATTATCATACATCATTTTTCTTTTTTGCATTTTTGTAATATTCACAATTTTTGGGAATTTTTGACATTAATTTTGTAATTATTGGATATTTAAAAATTCATTATTAATTCCCAAAAATTATAAAAATTGGGGCCAAATATTTTTATTAGATGTGTAATTAGACCCTTAATTTTATTTAGGGGTATTATTTTCATAAATATAAATATCAGATTTATTGTTAATTATTCAGTTAATTATAATTAAAAATCAGAATAATTCAAGAAATATTTTGGGGGTGAAGAACAACCAGGGAGATTCAATTACAGATTTCATAGTGTTTCTGTTCACCAAATCGACTATGTGAGTAACCAAAACAAAGCTCTTGATCTCTACTTTCTATTCATACCATCAATTTCATGTTTTGATGTTTAGAATTTCAATTCGTATTTTAGGGTTCTTGAACTGAAATTGGGGGTTTTTGATTTTGGGGTTCTGGGTCGATTTTGATGCTTGGTATAGTTTCCTGTACTTGTTTACAATTGATTTGTGCTATTTAATTGACCGAAGTTATGTTCTAGATAGTAGTTCTTAGTTTCAAGTTTTTACAATTTTATTTTGATTCGTTTTTGAAGTTACATGAATCTGAGGTTATTTTGGTTATTGGGGTTAGATTATACAAGTGTTAAGCTTTATTTTGGTATATTATTTGTAATTTTTGATGTACGAGATCGTTAGTTTAGTATTTGGCCGGAATAATTCTTGGTTTGATCGGAGAATTGGTTCTAGGGATTATCAGGTGGTGTTGTTGGTTTGGTTGTGTTTCTGGTGAGATTCTGAGTGAAACCCATATTAAAATCGATTCGAACGGTGATGCTTTGACTCCGACTGGAGTTCGCCGGACCTGGACGTCGAGCTCGCCGGCGTTGCTACGTTTTTGGCCGGAGAAGATGATCCACACGACGGGGATTGAAGGAGACGATTGGGCTGTGTTCCTGGAAGGTTGGGGAGTGAAAACCCTCAAATAATTTCATCGTTGCATCGCTATAGAGGCAGAATTGGTTCGCTGGAATCGGACCGCCGGCGTCGGTGTTCTTCTGGGCAGCTGGTGTTCTTCAGCGACCCGACGACCCGGTTGTTGACCCGAAAAACAACCCAGGTTTGATCCTCTAGAACCGAAGATCCATTCCCTGTTTCTGTTTCTGGTTAATTAATTATTTAATTATATTTTGTAAAATCAAAATTAGTTTATTAATTCTAAAAATCAATTAAAAATTAGTTTTAAATTCTGAAAAATATTATAATTAATTTCTAAATTATTTTATTAATTTAGGAATTCGAATTTAAGTATTTAATTAATTATTTAATTATTTATCTAATTATTTATTAGTTATCTAATTAGTTAATAATTAGGTAATTAATTAATAATTAGGTGATTAATTAATAAATAAGGATTAAAAATAATCAAATAATACGAATAATAATTCGATAATTAGTTAAATATCGCGAGTAACTCGTACCTATTCGAGATGGGATTCGTTAAGTTAGAATTATTAATCGAGCGATATTTATTCGAAGAATATCGTACTAATTATTCGTATCAAATAATTAAATATTGATCGTCAATTGATTAATAAATCGTATAAGCTATAATAATAATAACGGTTCGATAGTTATTCGAGAATCGCGAGTAGCTCGTATTTATACGAGTAGTTGCTCGTTGAGTTATGATTCGAGTAATGATAATCGATTCGATAAATAATGTATCAGTTAATTGTATCGATTGATTATTTGTAAATAATCGATCTGATCGAGTAAGTATTAATAATTTGTAAATAAGTGTAGTAAATTGTAATTAATCCAAATAATTTGGGATTAATTATTTTAAAATACAATAATTATTAATTAATTATTTAAAAATATAATTAAGGATTATTTAATTATAATTAATTATTTATAATTGATTATTAATTAATTAAATCTTGTTTAATTCATAATAATTAAACCGTTAGTCCGATTTGAGTGAAACGAAGACCCCTAGACTCAGAAAAATGAAATGAATCCAATAAAAATAATTGTAAGTCATAATTTCTTCCAGAAGAGAGTGGTCTTGTGTTAGTGAATGGTTTATAGACCTTAATAGGGATATAATCGAGTCAAATAAATCCCGAAAAATTATAATAAAATCAGATAGGGTTAGTTAATATAGGTATGAGTCTAGTATCGATTCCAAAAATATTTATAAGTTCAAAATCAATTATGTGCCTTATGTGTTATGTGCTTTACATGGTTATGTGAACCTGATGTGCTATATAATTATATATGTATATATGCGAGTCAGATAGAAACTCATGGGTAGATTGATAGGGTTGCGTAGTATCAATTCGAGATACGCGTATGTAGTAAGTTATCTAAACGACTATCTTTCTATGATTGGTTCAGTGTCAGCAAGGAAGATCAAGCTAGAGACCGAAGACGGTGAGTTGAACCAGGTTAAGTACGCGCAAGGCAAGTTTTTTTCCCCTATCTAAATTCAGAATAGTGAATTATACCCCATTTTCCATATCAGTTACACTTTGATAATTCTTGTTCATATACACTATTACACAATTATTGATTCTTATTTCTATTTCATTTTGATTCTTGATTTCTCCCAATTTATTGAATCCTTTATTCATACTCCAATACTTTTACCCTTGTTACATATACTCGGATATATCCTGATGTTGGGATACATCAAAAGCATTCTGATTGTTCCGGATGCTAAATCTTGGACTGGATGGTTACGATATGGGCTGGGTTTTACCCAGACCTTTAATTAATTAATAGGCCATAGTTTCCTGATTACTCCTTATGTTGGTTGGGTCTATGCAGTTGGGTATAGACCCGCACTGTATCCTGACTGATCAGCGGGTTATAGTGCATATGTTGGTTCTTGTTTCCAGTCTTGATTCATTTGGCACTCACTAGTAATGGCAAGTTATTATTCTGTACAATTTAAGTTGGTTATTCAAACCAGCGGGTTACCGGTTCACTTATTCTTTTCCTTTATACTATATATATTGTTGCAGGCTTGTTGAGCAATTTTGGCTCATCCCCTTTTATTGTTATTCCTATTGTTTTTCAGTTAAGGTAAAGAATGAAACCCATCAGGACCCGCATAGTCAAGAAGCGAGTCAGGCGGCGGGACCTTCTTATACCAAGAGTGTTCTTCCCTAATCCAGAAGAGAGTTTTGAGCTATCAGATCAGGTGTAACAGGATAAGTAGTAGTGTTGAGTTGAATAAAAGTTGTTTAGTTGAGATGTAAATAGAATAAAGTTTTGTAATTAAGAGAGTTATTGAGACATATTGTTTTTTTAAACTAGGTTTGTAATAAAGTTAGTGTGTCGTTCTTGTTTTCAACTCTTAACCTTAAAAGATCCTGAGTAGTAGTAGTTCGGGCTAATTATCATATTTATATCCCGTTTGTGCAGGTTTAGTTTGTAGTTGTTATTAATAATGCCCCAAATCTATACCCCGGATTTGGAGGGTGTTATAAGTATTGTCACACATGATAGGAATTTTGTGTAACACTATGAAAGGCATATGTCATAGCCTATTCGTTTATTCGAGGATTTAACTCAACTCAAATAAGAATGTAATAAGTAAATAGTGGATCTATCATCAGAGAGATCTCACAAAGTAACATCTGTCAAAGGATAAAGAAACATTGTTCATCTGCAGACTTGAAGATTCACTGGAAGAAGTTCAAGAATTTGATCATGCCTCAGTGATATAAATCAAGATCGTGGATTTAATCAAGTGACAGAGATCTCGTCAGGGTATCATTTATTACAAGGATTTAATCAGAGTATCAAAGTCAAGACATGAAGAAATGTCACGGAAGTTAGTCACTCATGAACCAGACAGTACATCGAGTGTCAGCATTGAAGTGGCAGAATTGATTCATAAGTCTCAGTGATTTTCAGAAGATTGTCAGAAGAATGGATGCTGCTCAGGGTTAGTATTAATTCTCTATTAATTAATTAAGTCATATAATTTAATTAAGAAAATAAATTATATCTGCAAAGATTAATTTATTGATTAATTGAATTAAATTGATTAATTAATTTAGAATTAATATTGAGGATTTACAAGATTTTAATTGGTTTAAAATCTGCTTAAATTCAAAACAAGACAATTCATTTGAACTAGTATGACAATCGGTATGACAATTGATAGTCATACCGAAAGTCATGCCAATACATTTAATTGTCTTATTAGAATTTCTGTTTAGATTAAAATATGTTATTAATTCAGCAAGACAATTTATTTGAACTAATATGACAATCGGTATGACAATCAATAGTCATACCGAAAGTCTTGCTAGTTCATTTTGATTGTCTTGCTAGTTGTAAATATTGTCATACCGAAAGTCTTGCTGGCCAAAGAGATTGTCATGCCAGTACATTTTTTAGTTCGGTGTTTGATAAAAGCAGCAGAAGACTTTTATTGATCAACACTTACAGAATCCAATCAAACAGAAAATAGAACACACAAGAGAAAAAGGAGCAGAAAACAAAAGCATAACATTTTATTTTTCATCTGCTTTTCTTCAAGATTAAATTTCTAGATTGTAAAGTTAAATCCAATCAACTAGAAATATTTATCTTGTTCTTGTGTATCAATCTAGCGGATTAAAATCCCTAGAACTTAATCTCAAATCGCATTTAGCATTTGATCTTTTAATTACAAAAATAGAAAAAGTTCATGTCGAATTTATTCTAGATTTGTAATAATTGATTTGAGATTAATCCCTTGTAACCGATACCGTAGTTGTAACACCTTTCAAGTTTAATAAAAGTTTTATTTAACTTGAATTTTGTTTCACAATTTTATTCCGCATTTTATTCGATTAAACGGTATTGTTTGCATTCAACCCCCCTTCTACAAACAAATTGGGACCTAACAATTGGTATCAGAGCCTTCTGATTAACGTACAAATCTAGATCCTAGACTTTTGTGTTTCTTTCACTTCTTGAATTTTTTATTCACTCAAAAAATTCATAATGACTACACAAAAAGTTGGAACCGTTAAAATTCCACTTTTCGATAAAGAAAATTATGTTATGTGGAAGAAGAAGATGCTACTGTTTTTACAGGTTGCTAATCCCAAATATTTGCAAGTGTTGCAGAAGGGTCCAAAAATTCCTATGGTTATTGAACCAGAGGTAATAGAAAATGATGTGGTGATCACCAAAGCGAGAACTTATGTGAAGGATCCTGAGGACTTCTCTCCTGCTGAAATAGAAGAAGCCTCCCTGGATGCTAGCCTTCAATTAATCTTAGTAGATTCCCTTAATCCCCTGATGAATAGACATGTGATGAATTGTAAAGATTCCAAACATATCTGGGAAACTATTGAGATTATTAATGAAGGCACAGAGGAAGTTAGGGAGAACAAACTAGAAATCCTAACCTCTGAGTATGAATACTTTAAATCCAATCCAGGGGAAGGAATCACTGAAGTGTTTGAGAGGTACAATGCATTGATCAACAACCTGAACATTAATGGTAAATACTATTCCATCAGGGAGGTCAACAAAAAGTTCCTTTTAACACTGCCAACTCATCTCGAACATAGAATCACTGCCATAAGAGAAGCAAGAGATCTGAGTGAGATTTCTTTGGAAAGGCTCTATGGTGTGTTAAAGACTTACAAGTTGGAGCAGATTCAGCAGAAGGAAGTTTAAGGGAAAGGAAGAGTGGTCAGCACGTCTACTGCTCTAGTAGCTGATGAACAACAACAACAACCACAATATCAACAACAATCTAAACAGTCAGAAAGAATGGTACAGTCTTCCAAGGTTGAAGATAATGTGATAGTAGCCGAATTTGATTCTCCTACTACAAATCAATCAGGAGATGATTATTATTCCTTGGAAGAACTGGAGCAATTGGAGGATGAGTCAATGGCCCTGATTGTCAAGAGATTCTCAAATGTCAGATTCAAAAGGAATCCCAAGTTCAAGTACAAGTCCAACTACAACAGATTCCAGAAAGGTGGATCTTCATCCTCTAACACCAGCAGTGGTGGGTATAAAACAGGGATGGTTGATCGAAGCACCATTCGATGCTTCAACTATAATGAGTTGGGACACTTTGCCACAGAATGCAGGAAGCCAAAACAAGCTAGGAAGAACTCTTACGATTCTAATCAGAAGAGTAAATCTGAAAGGGCTTACCTGGCAAAGGGAAGAAGCTGGGATGATACTGACAGTGAAGATGAAGAAGTTGGGAATCTTGCTCTCATGGCTAGTGATGCAAGCACCTCATCGTCAAGAAAAGAGGTAAAATTTACTGATGCTGAATTAGTTTATCATCTAGGAGGTTCCTTAGATTGTGCTCGTCGTGATAATGAATTGTTAAATCAACAAATTAAAGACCTTGAGAAAGAGGTCAATGAATTAAGACTTGTACACATTAATCAAGATAAATTAAAAGATCAAGTGTCTTTTCTAGAGAATAGAGTTGACTGTTATAGAAAACTTGAAACTATTCTTAAAGACAAGATCACTGGTCTTGAGGCTAAGGTTAAAGCTTACTTTAATTCTTGTTCGAAGTCCAAAGAGTTTTACAATAAGCAAGCTGTTAATCAAACATCTGGTATAGGTTATGATTACAATGCTGCTATTGGAAAATTAGGCATAAACTCCCCTCCTCATGTCTGTGCTAAAGGCAGGGAAGTACCACATGTGCTTAAGGGTGTTGATGAACCCCTCTATAAAGAATCAATTGCTGAACCATTTGATGAGACCTCTTTTATTATTCAAGAAGAAATCCGTGCTGAAGATAATGCTAATGGGAAAGCTGTCTCCAAGTCAAGTGTGTCAAAAGTTCCAGTCAAGGTTGTGAAAGCAACTGAGACTAACTCAGACACACATGAGTTGGATAACACAAATGCCATGTCTACCATGCATAAGTTGCCTATTGTTAATCCTTCTCATAAAGCATGTGGTGTTCCTGATTGTATGTCTTGTGCTTTTAATCTGATGTTTGCTTATTTTAATGGTAAGCATGTTTCTAATAATAAGACTACTCCTCGTCAGTATGTGAATAATAGAAAGCATGATAGGTCTAAGACTGCTAGTCCTCCTAAAGCTAGAAAGGAGACATTTGTGCCTAAGCCTAAACAGAAATTTGTCAAGGCTGTTCACAAGGTCAAATGTTCAGTCATTGAGAACGTTGAGAATATTAAAATTAAGAATGTTGTTTTGCCTGATAAAGGCCAATTTTACAAGTATGCCGGACCCAGCCAAGCTTGGGTTCCGAAGAAGGTCTAATCCATTTGTATTGCAGGGCATTAAACAGGTACAACCGGTAGTGTGGATTCTTGACAGCGGATCATCAAGACATATGACCGGAGATAGAGCCCTGCTATCAAATGTGGTTGAGAAAGCTGGCCCAGTGGTTACCTTTGAAGATAACAACAAAGGTTTAACGGAGGGATATGGCTGTTTGCTAGCTGGAAATGTTATCATTGAAAATGTATATGTTGTGCAAGGACTTGAACACAATCTGCTTAGCATTAGTCAGTTCTGTGACAACGACTACAATGTTTTATTCGACAAGCTGAAGTGTCAGATTCTGCACAAGAAAAGTGAAAAACCCTCCTTAATGGGAATCCGGAAAGGAAATCTGTTCGTAGCTGACATGAACTCTGGAAGCAATCTTGAAGTCAATTGTTTCTATGCAAAGGCATCGTCAGATGAGAGTTGGCTATGGCACAAGAGACTTTCTCATCTCAATTTCAAAACAATGAATTCTCTTGTCAAAAGAGAATTGGTAAGAGGTCTGCCTCAGCTGGAATTCTCTCCAGAAGGACTATGTGAGGCTTGCCAGAAAGGAAAGTCAAAGAAAGCAAGTCACAAAGGCACTGACACATCTTCCATAACTGGTGTTCTGCAATTATTGCACATGGATTTATTTGGTCCAGTTAATATCCTTTCAATGTCAAAGAAGTGTTACTGTCTTGTGATAGTTGATGACTATTCCAAGTATACGTGGGTTTTATTTCTTCACTCTAAGGATGAAACACCACAAGTTGTGAGTGATCATATCAAGATGATTGAGTTAGATTCTAACGTCCCTGTTAGAGCAATAAGGTCAGATAATGGGACAGAATTCAAGAATGCACTTCTCAATGGATTCTGTACAGACAAAGGGATTACCAGACAATTTTCAGCTCCTAGAACCCCTCAGCAAAATGGAGTGGTAGAAAGGAAGAATCGTACATTGATTGAAGCTGCAAGAACGATGTTAAGTGAATCAGGTCTTCCAATGTACTTTTGGGCTGAAGCTGTCAATACTGCATGTTATACTCAGAATCGAACTCTAATCAACAAAGACTTCATGAAAACTCCTTATGAGATTTTGAATGAACAGAAACCTTCTATCAAATACTTTCATGTATTTGGTGCCAGATGCTTCGTGCTCAAGGATGGAGATGATCGTCGTGGTAAGTTCGAGGCAAAGGCATATGAGGGTATTTTTGTTGGATATGGAAGAAGATCATATAGAGTGTATATCATTGATCAACACAAAGTAACTGAAAGTGTCAATGTTACATTTGATGACACTAAACTCCCTAGTATCAAAACTGAAGATCCTTCTGAGAAACTGAAGTTTGATGATACGTCAGATTCAGAATCAGAACATGGTCAAGAACCTGAGGTTGTTGCTGGTGAAGAACCTGTTAATCATGATGATACTCAAGGTAATAGTGATGGAAACTTTGGCAACAATGAAGATACCACTGCTACTGACGGAGAATCTTCAAGTCAACATGGCAACAACTCAGGGGGAGATACTGAAGGATCATCTAGTAGGACACAACATCACAATGAATTTCAAGGCGAATCATCAAGATCAAATCTTCCAAGACAGACTGTCTGGAATAAAGCTCACCCTTTTGAGTTGATTATTGGTGATCCAGATGTTGGAGTCAGAACTAGACGTGCTACTCAAAATGAGTGTCTGTTCTCAGGATTTCTTTCTGAGATGGAACCTAAGAAGATTGAAGAAGCACAAACTGATCCAGATTGGGTGATTGCTATGCAAGATGAGCTCAATCAGTTTGAAAGTCAACAAGTCTGGAAACTAGTACCTAGACCTACACACAAGAAAGCTGTTGGTACTAGATGGGTATTCAGGAATAAACTAGATGAAGATGGTGTGGTTACGAGAAACAAGGCAAGACTGGTAGCAAAAGGGTATTCTCAAGCTGAAGGCATTGATTATGATGAAACCTATGCTCCAGTGGCTAGACTTGAGGCCATCAGGATATTTCTGGCATTCGCAGCATTCTCAAACTTTAAAGTTTATCAAATGGATGTCAAGAGCGCCTTTCTGAATGGAAAGCTGGATGAAGAGGTATATGTAGAGCAACCTCCTGGTTTTGAAGATCCAGATCATTTGGATTTTGTCTTCTTTCTTTTCAAGGCTATTTATGGGCTAAAACAGTCTCCAAGAAAATGGTATGACACACTCTCTGAATTTCTTATTGAAAATAGCTTTATTAGAGGTGTCATAGACAAAACTCTCTTTTCTAAAAAACATAAGAATGATAATATATTAGTCCAAGTCTATGTGGATGATATAATATTTGGGTCTACTAATGATAATCTCTGTAAGAGATTTGCTAAGTTAATGCACAACAAGTTTGAAATGAGCATGATGGGAGAGCTAAAGTTCTTTCTTGGATTACAAGTAAATCAAAGGTTAGATGGAACATTTATTTGTCAATCCAAGTATCTCAAGGAACTCCTCAAAAAGTACAATATAGAGGATTCTGCATCAGCAAGGACTCCATCAACTACAGCTGTCAAGCTTGGACCATGTGAAAACTCCATTAAGGTAGATGTCACAAGCTACAGAGGTATGATTGGCTCGTTACTCTATCTTACTGCAAGTAGACCAGATATTATGTATGCTACATGTTTATGTGCAAGGTTCCAAGCGGATCCTAGAGATATTCATCTCGTTGCTGTTAAACGAATCTTAAGATATCTTAAGGGAACACCAAATCTAGGTATTTGGTACCCTAAAGAATCTGGTTTTAACCTTGTCGGATATACAGATTCAGATTATGCAGGAAGTGTTGTTGATAGGAAAAGCACCTCAGGGAGTTGTCAATTCCTAGGTAGCAGACTAGTCTCATGGTACAGCAAGAAACAACAAACAGTTTCCAACTCAACGGCCGAGGCTGAATATATTGCTGCTGGAAGCTGCTGTGCTCAGATCTTGTGGATTAGGAACCAACTACGAGACTATGGCTCTGTATTGAACAAAATTCCTATTTTATGTGACAATACAAGTGCAATAGCCATCACCAACAACCCTGTGCACCACTCGAGGACAAAGCACATTGACATCAGGTATCATTTTATTAGAGAGCACATCATGAATGGTACTGTTGAACTATTTTTTGTTCCAACAGAAGAACAAATAGCAGATATTTTCACTAAACCACTTGACGAATCCACATTTACCAGATTAGTTGGTAAATTGGGCATGTTGAATAGTTTTAGTGATTAATTTAGTTAATATCTGGGATCTGTTCTTGAATGAATTTACAAATGAATTTTTCATAAATGAAAAATTCATTTGCAAATTTATTTTATCATTTTATCATATTTCTTGCTTATTTCTATGTAATTTCTATTATCTTATCTTATTTATTTACTCAACTTGTTAATTTTAATGTCTCAGAATATTTTATTTTCTCTAAAAATATTTTTCGATGAATTTAATTTGTTAAAATTCAAAAGAAATCTATTTTTGGACTGAAAATATTATTATCTCTGAAATATTTTAATTATTTTAATTCTGTAAATATTATAGGTCTGTATTTCAGTTTTACTATTTTGTAATATAATTTCAGTACATATATAGAAGTCTATACATTTTGACTGTATTTCTACTGAAATGACAATCGGCAAGACAATTGAAATTGTCTTGCTGAAAGTCATTTCAGTATATATTTATCATATTAGTGTTTTTCAGTATAGTTTATACTGGCAAGACAATCAGTATGACTATCAATTGTCTTGCCAGTTATAAACATTATATATATATATATATATTATTTTATTTTATACTGGTATGACAATCGGTATGACTATCAGATTGTCATACCAGTTATATATTATCACTTGTTTTATTCTTATTGTTTTTGGTTATTTTCTTTCTTTTGCCTGGTATGACAATCGGTATGACAATCCCGGATTGTCATACCAGCTGTAATATAAAGACGTGTGTTTGTTTTTTTTAAAAAACCATTTCAACAGTTCATTTCTTTTCATAAGTCGAACAGTTTTCTTCATTTTCTCTCTTCTCTCTCTTCGAACTAAAACAAACGAACTGCTTCTTTCCTTGCTCGAGTTTTTACTCAGCAAACTGAATCTTCACTCCTGTGATATATACTTACATATATATACATACAGGAGTGCTGTCAAAATTTTCAAAATCTGTTTTTTTTAATCAGTTTGCCCCTTCAAATTCAATTTGTGTTTGTTGATTTTGAACATTTTTATTTTTATTTTAATTTCTGATTTGTGTCTTGTGGCTTGTTTAATCTGGGTTTGTGAGTTAAGGATTTTAACGAGATACATTCCTGTCTAAATTGTTCGATTATAATTAATTTAATTCGAATTATTGAATTAATTTAATTAATTCGAATTTTCTTAATATTATTCTTAAAATTCTGAAAGTGTGTGTCTTATTATTATTTTAAATGGCTCTCAATTTCCAAATTGTCGCGCATAATCAGGTTGGTTATTTTAATCCAGAAAAATGTGATGTTGAAAAATTTAAGCCTTGGATTAGATTTTTAAATGACCATTCGATTGTTAGCTCTGCTATAAAATCAAATGTGATTTTAAATGTCGATCTTCTTAGACTGATTTGCACAACATCTACTGTAGCCGGTGATTCAAAATCTTTTTCATTCACCGTGGCAAACACACAGTATGTAGTTGATGAATCAGTCATTAATCAGGCGTTAAATTTTCCATTGGACAATTTCTGTAATTTACCCTCTGAAAATGAAATCATAAACTTTTTTCATGCTATTCACTATCAGGGGGTGATCAATTTAACCAAACTTTCTAAATCCAATTTGGTGTCTGAATGGGATATTTTCTTCGATACACTTTCCAAAGTGTTTGCCAACTGCACAAAATCCAATTTTCATAACATCACTTCTACTCTGCAGTATATTGGTCTTGCGGTTGTTTTCAATCAAAGGATCAATTTTGGTAAACTACTTTTTCCCATTCTCTTGAGACGTCTAACTTCTGCTTTACGTGATCATTCTACAAATCGTAGGGTATCATGTTACTATGCTCGTTTTCTCATGCTTATAGCAGATCATCTTCTCACACCTGAACACAAAGCCCTTTTTGCTAACTCTGCAGTAACCGAACCCCCTCCAGTTAGCAAAAAGATTTACACTCGCCAAGACACAACCTTCAAATTCATGCAAGTTCCAGTACTTGTATCTGCTTTCATGGCCACTTATATTCCTTTACCTATTTTCAATCTTCCCGGTCATGAACAGCAACCTCAACCTCCAGTGGTTCAAGCCACCCAGGCTCCTCCAACATCAGATGCTCTTCCATTACAGGTAGTAATTCCTCACTCTCACTCCCTTCCTACTTCTGTTGAAAGACCCCCAGTGGTTGATAGGGCTGACCATGAAGTTGTAGAACCACAGCTTCAATCCCAGGTCATAGAGCCAAACACAGAGTCACATTCTATCTCAACCTCTCCCCCACTGTCTAAAATGTTACCCAGAAGATTACTAGGAAGTAGTGCATTATTAAATATGAGTGAACCCTCAGCTCTGCCTCCTCCTAAGAAAAGAAGAACATATACTGAGGCATCTGAAAGCCCATCCTTGTCCTCCCAACATGACATGGACTTTGAAATGGCCAATAAACAGTTACTAGAGGCATTCTCTCAACAGGATGCATCTATTGAAATTCGCCATAGGGCCATGACATCTTGTACTGAGTCAAGCACAATTCCATTACTCACAATGGAACCATACACTTCCCCAGATCATACTCAGGACACAGAACGAGGAGTGCACGTAGAGTCGGTTACAGTGCCTGCCATAGTTATGGCAGAAGAGCAGTCACATGCTTCAGAGGGAAAATCTGACTCTCCGCCATCTTTAATAGAGTCATTTTCTCCCCTCCCAGATCCAACACCTCTGGCTCCCTTATGGGATTCTCCACTCGCAGATTTATCTGGAGAAAGTGGAGGGCAACTCAGTCAATCTATCCCTGAAGAAATTCAGACATCTATTTCAAAAGATTTGATGGTATTGACTGAGGATCGGGACTCGCGAATTCCCATTGCACCACCACTGACCTCTCTTGAAGAGGCTAGGGTGATTTTAACTGCAGGTACAGAAGAACAGCAACAGGAAGACTCCTCACGAGCAATTATATTGAGAGAAACACAAGCACGTGAGGTGAGTGAACCAAACACGAGTGAAATTCAGGTGAGAGCACACACAGACACAGATACTCAAAACCTGTTAGCTCAAATTGCTGCTCTAAAAGAAGAACTTGCTAAAAGCCAAGCTGAAGCTCAAGCATTCAAAGCACAAGTGGTTGAACGGTCTTCTTCTTCCACCTCTGTCAACAATCAGCTGGCAATCATCAGGAATGACATCTCAGATCTCAAGACCACTGTAATACCAAAGCTCAATTCCATTCAGGACACTCCAACTTTATCAGCTGATGACATATCCAACTTCTGCTCTCTACACACAAGAATGACTTCTCTTGAAGACCTCGTTGAGATGAATCATTCACTGGACTCCTCAAGATTTCTAAAGATAGAGACGGGCATGGAACATCTCAATGAAGGGATGAAGCACCTATATTTCATGATCAAGAATTCTCATTGCCCTAATGAAGAACAAAGAGCTTATTTTGAAGGACCGTCTGGTGGAGGATCAGGCTCTGGAGGTGATGGAGGTTCCAAAGGAAGGTCAGAAGAGGATCCCTCAACTAAGGGGGAGAAGAAAGGGAGTAGTGCCAAAGGGAAGGAAAAAGATACCTCTGCTGGAGACAAAGGAAAGGCTGATGATGTCTACTACAGTGGAGAACAGGATGACTTTGATATTTTTGACATTCCCACTGAACCAGTTCAGGAAGATAAAGATGGTTTATTTGAAGCTGAAGAGGAAAGTGATTTTGGAGAATGGGAAGAAGAAGCTCAAGTGGATCCTCTGTTTGAGAAAGAATTTCAGAAGGAGCAGTCAGAGATGAAAAGAAAAGAAGCTGAACTCAAGAAGGTCTCTCAGATCATTGACATGAGGAAAGACATTCAAAGAACAGAAACTCTTCAAAAGCAACGTCTTCATGACATTAAGGCTCAAGAAAGGAGAAGAGATGTCAGACTGAAGATTGGTGAAAAATGGGATGAAGCTAGGAGAGTACTTGATATGCCTCAACTGAGCACTAACAATGATAGGCAGTTCCTACATCTTCTTGACAAGCTGGAAATCTCAAATCCTAACAATGACATGTACATGAATGCTATCAAGACTGAAGTCTCAAGGATCACAGCTGCTTTTGATAGATCCCTAAATGAGATGAGCATTTTTGTATATTGTCAGAGTGAAGGATCTTTCAAGGTGTCACTTCATCTGTTCGAGAATCGTTCTTTGTCAGAGAATTGGGTTCTTCTCAACAAGGTTAAAAGAAGCTCAGAATTGAATGAAGTTCTTCGAGAAAGGCTTAAAGAGTTTGTCAGCAGGGCTAGTCCTCAAGTGGTCAACAATCCTCATCAGGTGAGATTCTTTAAGTCTGATTGTCTTCAAATCTGTCAGCTAGATGTACAATCTCTTAAAGACTACTCAGCTAAGCATCTGGTCTGGATGGAACATCATTTAAGAACTGCTGGATATTCATCCATGTTGAAGACTCAAGCTGCTGATTTGATTCAAGCTTATTGTGAAAAGAATATTAAAAGGTACAATCAGATCAAGAATAAGCTGAAGTCAGTTGGAGTTCAACCAGTTAGACCAGCAAGCTTCACTTCAGAAAAGGATCGTGTCTTTGACAAGGAATTGCTTCAAGATTTAGAAGAAGGTGAAGTCAGAAGAGAAGACAACTGAAGTCAATTAGCTCAAAACTCAATGTAATATGATTAGAGCTTTATGAATCAAGATAGTCTAATGTAGTTATATGTTCAGGCTAGAGGAACATCTATCTTGTATTCACTTGTAAATTTCATTTGGAATCTGGAAAATGTTAAATATAATCCAGAACTTTTCTGCTATTTACTTTGCATTACTGTTTATATCTTTTTCTTATTTGTTAGTTGAGTTATCCTCTAGGTATTTGTTGTTATTGTCTAACAAGCAAATAGGGGGAGATTGAAAGGCATATGTCATAGCCTATTCGTTTATTCGAGGATTTAACTCAACTCAAATAAGAATGTAATAAGTAAATAGTGGATCTATCATCAGAGAGATCTCACAAAGTAACATCTGTCAAAGGATAAAGAAACATTGTTCATCTGCAGACTTGAAGATTCACTGGAAGAAGTTCAAGAATTTGATCATGCCTCAGTGATATAAATCAAGATCGTGGATTTAATCAAGTGACAGAGATCTCGTCAGGGTATCATTTATTACAAGGATTTAATCAGAGTATCAAAGTCAAGACATGAAGAAACGTCACGGAAGTTAGTCACTCATGAACCAGACAGTACATCGAGTGTCAGCATTGAAGTGGCGGAATTGATTCATAAGTCTCAGTGATTTTCAGAAGATTGTCAGAAGAATGGATGCTGCTCAGGGTTAGTATTAATTCTCTATTAATTAATTAAGTCATATAATTTAATTAAGAAAATAAATTATATCTGCAAAGATTAATTTATTGATTAATTGAATTAAATTGATTAATTAATTTAGAATTAATATTGAGGATTTACAAGATTTTAATTGGTTTAAAATCTGCTTAAATTCAAAACAAGACAATTCATTTGAACTAGTATGACAATCGGTATGACAATTGATAGTCATACCGAAAGTCATGCCAATACATTTAATTGTCTTATTAGAATTTCTGTTTAGATTAAAATATGTTATTAATTCAGCAAGACAATTTATTTGAACTAATATGACAATCGGTATGACAATCAATAGTCATACCGAAAGTCTTGCTAGTTCATTTTGATTGTCTTGCTAGTTGTAAATATTGTCATACCGAAAGTCTTGCTGGCCAAAGAGATTGTCATGCCAGTACATTTTTTAGTTCGGTGTTTGATAAAAGCAGCAGAAGACTTTTATTGATCAACACTTACAGAATCCAATCAAACAGAAAATAGAACACACAAGAGAAAAATGAGCAGAAAACAAAAGCATAACATTTTATTTTTCATCTGCTTTTCTTCAAGATTAAATTTCTAGATTGTAAAGTTAAATCCAATCAACTAGAAATATTTATCTTGTTCTTGTGTATCAATCTAGCGGATTAAAATCCCTAGAACTTAATCTCAAATCGCATTTAGCATTTGATCTTTTAATTACAAAAATAGAAAAAGTTCATGTCGAATTTATTCTAGATTTGTAATAATTGATTTGAGATTAATCCCTTGTAACCGATACCGTAGTTGTAACACCTTTCAAGTTTAATAAAAGTTTTATTTAACTTGAATTTTGTTTCACAATTTTATTCCGCATTTTATTCGATTAAACGGTATTGTTTGCATTCAACCCCCCTTCTACAAACAAATTGGGACCTAACACACTAGGCCATAATCCATTAGTTGATTTCTAATCCAAAGAACTTGAGCACAACAACTTCCTGCAGCTATGTATTCAGCTTCAACTATAGAAGTTGATACAAATTGTTGTTTGTTGCTGTACCAAGATACAAGTCTTTGTCCAAGGAATTGACAACTTCCACTGGTACTCTTTTTGTTAACCCTGCATCCAGCAAAATCTGCATCTGTGTATCCAACAACTTCAAAACTAGTTCCCTTAGGATACCATAATCCCAAGTTAGGAGTCCCCTTCAAGTATCTGAAAATCCTCTTTACAGCCATCAAATGTGATTCTTTTGGATTGGCTTGAAATCTTGCACATAGACATGTTGCAAATATGATGTCTGGTCTACTTGCTGTTAAGTAAAGTAATGATCCAATCATCCCTCTGTAGCTTGAGATATCTACACTCTTGCCCTTTTTATCCTCATCCAACTTTATTGCAGTAGACATATGTGTAGATGCAGGTGAACAATTAACCATTCCAAACTTTTTCAAAAGATCCTTGATATATTTGGTTTGGCTGATGAAGATACCATCACTTCTTTGGCTGACTTGAAGTCCAAGGAAGTAACTCAGTTCCCCCATCATACTCATTTCATATTCACTTTGCATAAGCTTGGAGAATCTTTAGAACAACTTCTCATTAGTAGAACCAAAGATGATATCATCCACATAGATCTGAACTAGGATCATATCTTCACCATGTTTCTTGTAGAAGAGAGTCTTATCTATGGTTCCTCTAGTAAAACCATACTTTAATAGGAAATCTGATAGTGTGTCATACCAAGCTCTAGGTGCCTGTTTTAGTCCATATAGAGCCTTGAGTAACTTATACACAAAATTTGGAAATTTTGGATCCTCAAAGTCAGGAGGCTGTTACACATAAACTTCTTCTTCTAGCTCACCATTCAGAAAGGCACTTTTGACATCCATTTGATACAATTTAAAATTTGAATGTGCAGCAAATGCTAGAAAAATTCTTATAGCTTCAAGTCTTGCAACAAGAGCAAAAGTTTCTTCATAGTCAATTCCTTCTTCTTGTGAGTGAAAGAGATATATCCTAAGTCCAATCATGTATGAGGATTTAGGAATAACTTTTATGTAATCTGTTTTGATTTCATTGATATTAATAAAAGGCTTGTTTTGTTTTTATTGCGGCTCTATCTATTTAAATGTTTAAATAAGATATACCACAGTTTAGAGTAAAGTTTTTTATGGATTGTGATGAGATCATAATAATGAGACCTAAAAGATGATAACTCTAAACTTAAATAGTTCCTGGTCGTAGGATTACTAACTGGTAATTAATAATCCGCAAAGATCAGTACATACTATGCTTGCTTCATTATGAAGGATGTCTGTTCTCATAGACATTTGTGTGGTGACACTATAGCTAGTATGTAGGTGCTTATTATAGAATAAGTTCACTGAACATGACTCACACAACTGAACAACTGATGGAGTTCACTCACGTGTCAGCAGTTGTTCACATAGTGATAGTTGTACAAGTATCCTAAGACTTGAGGTCATCATAGTCATCTTGTGTACACTGAACTATGCTTTGGTTTAGTTCTTAGTCTCAAGGGACAATTATAAGGGCTCTACTGGGTATAGGAATTTGTACACGAAGATAGTATATGATCAATAAAGGATCTACCCCTTCCAGTGTAGGAAGAGAATGTTCAATGCTGATCCACTTATGTTAGTTCAGGAATCTCTGGCCAGAGTGAATGAAATTAGAAATATGTTTCTAATTTACATTAAATAGAACTAAACATAGTGAATGGGAAATCAAGTGATTAAATAAGATAGGTTTGACACAAGTTCCATGCCTTGTATTTAATCGTGACATTGCAGGGTAGAAGGAATTAATTGTACGGTAACTACTCACTGAATAGGTTCTTGGTATTCTAAGCAGTGAATTCGTATTATCCGGATAGTCGCGATATGCTGAGAAGTATCCCTCACGATGTAGAATAAATATGATTAATTAATTAATCATATTTAATGAATTAGAGAATTTATATAAATAATGATAAAATAATTTTATTATTATTTATTTCTACTACCGGCTTAATATTGAACCTACAGGGTCACACCATAAAAGAGAATGATTTAATGATGGAAAAATTAATTAATAATGGCTGATAATTATTTATTTATGAAATAAATAATTAATTGGCAAATTTAATAATTGATTAAATGAGATTTAATTGATTATAAATTAATTAAGAAAAGGTTCTTAATATTATTAATTAAGAATTTAATTTTCGGATATTAAATCAAGAGAGAGAATTATTTCTAAAGTTTTTAGAAAAAGGATTAATAATAAAAAGGTGTTTTAATTATTAATGAGAATAATAAAGGGTTAATAATAATAATATTTTATGGAAAAATTTTCAGCTGAAAATTTTGCCTATAAATATACTATTATAGACCCTAATTTTGCCTCAACCAAAAAGATTTACAAAACCCTAATTCTCTCCATCTCCTCCTCCTTCATTACATCGTTTTCTTGGTGGATACCAGTGGAGTGCTTCATACTTGAGGAGCAGCTGCTAAGGATCTCCGTTCATCGTTTTTGGATCGCCATTAAAGACCTCCATCTTTCATTAACGTAAAGCTTCTTAAGGTAAACATACTGAACTACGAATTAAATATTATTTTTCGCATGGATCCTGCGGAGGGTTTCGGTTTTTTTTAAGATTTAAATTTACGTTTTCGCTGCGTTTATGTGCTAAAAACCCTTCAATGGCATCAGAGCTACTTGCGAAAAGTTTTTAATTCGTTTATGTGTTTAACTGTTTTCAATATATGAGCATGTACGTGATTCGCCATGATTTGATGTTGATATAATGTGCTTATATGTAATAACCCCAATTTTTGGGAAATTTTTGAAACCCTTATGAATAGTGTTTTTGCTGAATGAGAAAACTTTTCATGCCACACTACGTAGGGGTTCTGTTATTGATCTTCTGGGATATTATTAGTACTCTATGTGGTATATAAGTGTATGTAAAGATCGTCAGAATCCAATTTCCGAACACTTTGATTTTTCCCGGAAATCCACTAGATACGGAAAGAATTGAGAAAAAGGTAACAGAATAAAAAGGATTTAAATTAAAGGATTATAAGAGAGGATCATAAAAAGGAATATAATGTATTGAGAAAGGTTAAGGGAACCTAAGTAATAAGATCCCGGGTATGATCCCTCAAACGATAAACGAAAACGAAAGTTAAGCGAACCGTATAACAGATCAGCGGTCATTAGGCAAACAATTAGGAAGTTAATCAAAGGGATTAGAGAGGATGATGTCACCCAACCAATGAGAAGAGGACAAGGAGGGGAGGATGACATCATGAGGATGATGCAAGCATGACATAAGAGGGAAGGAAATGTGGTGGAATATTAACCACACAAAGTCAAGGCTACAAAGGGAATTAACCAAAAAACAAGACAAAAAGCAACCAACCAAGCAAAACAAATCACAAAACACCAAACCTTCCATTTCTTCATGAAGCTCTCGGCTTCTTTCTTAAGAATTGGGAAGTCCAAGCTCCTCCACTTGCCATTTTACAAGGTAATTATCCTAGCTTCTCCTAGTTAAGTTACATACTTCTTAGAAATCTTAGCTTCAAAATCCTTTCCTAGCATTTCCTATAAATCATTCAAGAAGATGGTGAATAGTACTTTCTTGAAATTAATTTTTGTGTTCTTGATTTCTTTGAAAGAACAAGCTTGTAGGAGGTTAGATTAAGGCTTCCATGGGCATTCCAAGGACCTTTCATGGATTAAAAGCTTCAAGGAAGGTATAACTCTTCATGGTCTTAGTTTTAAGTTTTGTTGTTTAGATTTCCTAATGTTTAGATGATGGGTTAGTGTAATGGGTGTGTAATCATGTTTAGAGCTTGTTATGAGTAGTTTAGTTGGTGAGAGGCATGATTATTGTGTGTTTAGAGATTGGTTGATTTTGTGATATTTTTGGAGTTGGAAATCTTGGTTATTAGTTAATGAACTTAAGTAAACTCTTAGTTCATAATTGAGAAATAAGTATGAATTGGAAATATTGAATTGTTGGGGCTGTTGTAGTATGGTATGGATGGATGTTGGTTGTATGAATGATATGTGGTTGAATTGTGGTTGTTTTGAATTGGTTTAAAATTGGGAAATCGCGTAAACATAGCCGTCGTAATGTCCGATTTACTTTAGACTGCTTTTGTTCATATCATTAGGACCCGAGAACCCCCTGCTAGAATATGACCACTGCCATATTTAGATAGCTCATGTTACGAGCTTCGTTTTGATATGTAGTTCGTTCGATTCCGATGCACGGTTTAGGAGAAACGACCGTTTCAAGTAACGGCGTTTCGCGAACGAAACTTTTTCCCTCGCCTTACTTTGGAATGTAGGTTAAAGACCAAAAAGGGTTATTTAATGTGTGAAACATTTATGGTAAGTGTGTTAGGCAGTTGGTAAGTCATTCGCGAAGGAATCGCTTTAAAACTCGTAAAGGTTAAATTATTAAAAATGGTGGAGCCGAGGGTACCCGAGTGACTTAAGCAAATCGGTGAGCGCAAAACTAGCATTAGAGTCTAAGTTAGTTAAAGCATAGATTTACAAGTGATTTTGGTTTAATTCCAACTTACTTGTTGTTTATAGGTTATCAGACTCGTCCCGAGCCTTTCTCACCCCCAAGTCGCTCAGGCAAGTATTCTATCCGATATACTGTTGTTGTGATGTATACATTTGTATATGCATGATCTTGCGATAAATGCCTATTGGTTATTTAGCAAACTTTTGCGATATATTGTAGCATGTGATATGGTATATATGCATGCCTGTTTCATATTCTTGAAATATATATCTGTTGGTTCAGTTGATAATACCTATGCTAGAGGATAGCGGTATTTTGCATATACCCTTAGTATAGGGACCCAAAGGTGAAAATATTTCAAAAACCGGGAGTCGAGGATCCCGAGTAATCTTGTATATATGGATATGGATATATATATATATATATATTTATATATATATGGTTATAGTTTTCCAAACTATTAATCGAATAAGGTTTATTCGATAACTTTAACTTTATTTATTTATTTGAATATTATTTCGAATATTATTCGAGGGCTTATGACTCTTTTATATATTATTATTGAATATTATTTGAATATTCATTCGAGGGCTTATGACTCAGTTTATATTATTTAATGAATATTATTTAAATATTCATTTGAGGATCTATGACTCCGATAATGTGCTGTAATATATTCTTTATTTTATTAAAGAATAAGGTGTTAATAATCAAACTTATTTTCGATTATTCAAATAAAGATAATACTTTCATATAAGTATATCTTTGGTTATTTAATACTCGTTTCAAGTATAAATTTTAATACTTCTACTTCAATTATTTTTATAAAGACTATTCTTTATGGGAATATTATTTAAATAATAATATTCAGTCATTTTCTAAATATTCTGGGGACTGATTTACTTCATTAAATCAGCTTTACTCCAAACACTCTTTAAAGTGTTTTCGAGTCTTCAAAATGATTTTTAAAAGTCAGAGCGGATCCCAAAACTCTTTTTTTTTATATTTAAGATCTTCCTTTTAAGGGGATTTAAATACTCGCTCAAAACCTGGGGAATCCGGCTCTGTGGTGTATTTTATATTCGCAACGAGGTTGCTGTTTTGAGAAAACAATTTGATTACTTGCCCAATGTTCGGGAAGTAAGTCCATTTGATTGAGTCGGCATAAGCGACAGGCCGGGGTACGGTCTATTACTGTGTAAGTGGCTGGGTGGCAGTCCATCAACGCGTGAGGGGCCGGGGTACGGTCTAGCGCGAGGTCCTAATGCGGCCAGGGTGATGACCGGTGAGGAATTCATCCATCTACAGTAGAAAAGGTTACTTATTGGTATCTTTGCCTGATCAGCGAGATATCGGGTTTATGCCAAAATTCTTTTCCTTTCCAAAATTCATTGGATGTTTCAAACTCTGTTCATACTTTACATAACAGAGGTTCCAGGAAATGTTTAAGAGATATATATATGTGGATATATATATATCGGGACTAAATAAAGTATCTCATAACTTTATTTCATTCAATAATATTTCAAAGATTGAATCTATTCAAATCTTGTCTTGTAGTCTCATCTATGTGATGAACTTTTGAAACTGATTATAACTTGAACGGTGGTAGTTCAAGTAGTATTGGGAAAGATATAAGTATATTGGGGTATTTGGTAACCTCATCTTTTAAACTTATATCTAATTAATAATTGTCTTATGAATGACAAAGATTTTCAGAAAAACGTTGAAACAAGGTTAGATATATGAGATCACCTTGCAACGATATTTTTTTTTATACAGTTATACACTGGGACTTTGTGTATATTATGCATGGGAGAGGACTTCCAATATTTTGAAAAGTATATATGTATATATACTGAATATTTTGCGACTTCATCGCATTAAGATATCAAACTTGGTTCATTTCTTTTGACCAAGACTTTCATGAGTATTATGAGTAGGCTCATATACTATTAATCATTATACATATTATTTTGGTGGGCTTGCTGCTCACCCTTGCTTTATTTCTTCATCACACAACAACAGTTAGGAAAGATGGCCAGACTCCAGCAGACCCAGCGCAAGCGCGTGGGAAGTGTCCCGCGTCTTCCCGAGGATGTTGTAGCTGCTATAGCTGCAGAGGCAGATCTATTGTAGATCAGACCATCTACTTTTGAGAATCAATTATGTATAATTATAACTTGTGGCAGATAATGGCAATTAACTGTAAATTTATCAAGTAATCATTTTGGGTTGTAATAACTTTTAAATTGTGGATTCAAAGACTTGTACTTATTTAAATTTCATCTCTGAGACTATAACGGGTCGTGGTGTGTGTTAGTGTGGGGTCACAGCATAAGGTTATTTATTAATTAAGTGAAGTGATATTGTGGAAAGAAAGACCGTGACGACCCGGATCCCCGACCCCGGATCTGGGGGTGTTACAGAAATGGTATCAGAGCTAAGCGTTATAAACCTCAGAGATGATGGGACGTTAAGATAATAAGTTCACTAAGATAATAAGAACTCTTGCCAAGTTCATAGTCGGGCTACCTAACGTAGTACTGACAGTTAAAACCCTTATGGGAACCCTTATAAATATCGTGATAGGAGCGTAGTTCGTTATCGTATATGGTAGCGGGACTCCGAACCCTGAGGTTGAGGAGCAACATCACGATGGTATTTTATTACTAATTGGAGATCGGATTGTGGATCCGATAGAGTGTCCTAATGCAGGACCGGATGATGTTGATATTGAGGATGTTGTCCTAGTAGGGATAGTTGTTGAGGAGGACCCCATGGAAGATCCTGACAGGATTGGATAAAGGACCACTGATGAATTGATGACCATGGTTTGGTCGACTACCAGAGGTAGGATTGGCCGGTCACTACCGGAGGTTCGTTCAAGTTTGTAAAGATAGTAACCCCTTTAACGCGGCTTACTCGTAAGACTGAGAAGTTCGAATGGACAGAGAAATGCGAGAACAGCTTTCAAGAACTGAAGCAGAGGTTGGTGATGGCCCCTATGCTGGCATTGCCGGATGGAAAAGGAGATTTTGTGAAGTGTAGTGACGCTTCGCACAAGGGCTTAGGGTGCGTGCTTATGCAGCACGGTAAGGTAATCGCGTACATGTCAAGACAATTAAGGTAATATGAAATTCGATATCCCCGCTCATGAGCTTAGGCTCGTGGCAATAATTTACCCTAAAGATTGGAGGCACTACTTGTATGGAGAGAAGTGCGAGAATTACCTAAGCCATAAGTGCTCTAGTACATTTTCACGTAGAAAGAGCTCAACATATGACAGAGGAGGCAGTTAGAGCTAATCAAGAATAATGATTGGGAGATTCTTTATCATGCGGGGAAAGCCAATATGGTGGCTGATGCCCTTAGTAAAAAGGAGAGACTCAAGATGATAATGTCTTTTGGAGAGTTTATAAGAGATTTTGAGAAAATGGAAATAGAAGTGAAGGTAACCGGAGCCGGTACCGAAAAGCTGTTTGAGATTGCAATACAGCCCGAATTATTGGAAAAGATCATATTGTGCCAGAAAAAGTTATGAATGAAGGCAGAGAGCCAAAAAAAAAAAAAATTAGATAAGAGGTTAATACCGAGAAAGATGAGAAGGGAATAATGAGGTATTCCTATAGAATTTGGGTTCCAAAAGTTCAAGAGCGTAGGGATGAGAACTTAGATGAGAGCCATAGTTTGAGGAATAAGATTTAGAGCAAACCCTGAGCGTGATAGTCAGGGAGGTCTCCATCAAGATAGAAGGAACCCATGACATAATGGAGTGGAAAATGAGGATTTTAAATTAAAAGATGACTCCAATTATGGGGAGTAGGATGAAACATTTCATACTAAGGAAACAGAAAGTCGAGTAAGGAAAGGAGACCCGAGACGGTACTCCTATATAGCAATTCATGGACCTGTCTAGACAGAACTTAGACTATTATCCCCAACCACCACCTTGAGGAAACAATGCGGTGAGAAATTCTTTCAAGACGTTTAAGTTGCTAAGCTCTCAGAGTTCCAGGGAACAAGCTGACCCAGTCGAGGCAAGAGCCTGGCTAAATGAAATATAGGAATCATTTGAGATTCTAAATGATTGATGAACCACAAAAGACTGTTTTTGTCACTTACCCTCCTAAGAGAGAGACCACCCGCTGGTGAAAGACCAAGAAAGGTACGGAGCCAGAGGTTATGATAAACTGATTAAAGTTCAGCCAATTGTTTTCGGGAAAGTAATTCCCAAGGTTATGGAGAGAGTGTAAAAGCTTTAGAGCCAGAACAAAGGCAAACGAGTATGATGAATTGTGAATTTAAGTTGTAAAAGTTGTCAAGATTCGTTCTAAGGACACGCATCCAGAATGACGGGATGTTTGAAATCAATGCTTATGTTGTGTTGGTTCATGAAATAATGATAAGAAAAAGGGAAATAAAAAGGAACTGAAGTGGAAAGGGATTTAAAGGCAAAAGAGTTTGAGGTATGATAAGGGAGTCGGGTATGAGGAAACCCTAAAGACTCATAGCAATAGAAATAGAAAAGTATGTAATCGTCAGGATGATGATGATCCACCATGAGTTAAAATTGATGGTTGAAGGCATAAGAGATACATATATTGTACCCCCTTTAAGTTGGGAGGATTCGAGGAAACCTTGAAATAGTTCGAAGGATAAATAATGAGACGCAGATAGACTGAGGAGACAAGGAAGTAAGAAATTAGGAAAAATTGGATGAAGGAAGTGACCTTCAAGAATGTGAAGTGTAAGACCGGTGGCTTGATATCCAGAAAGGGAGACGCCAGGTATGAAAGATATCCCAACATTGAGGTGACTATTGAGATAAACAACAAAAGTAAATAAGGAATTATTAAGAAGAAGTTCACGTTGAACATGACCAATATCTTTCAGAAGCTCCATGTTATCATTACCAAATCAGGAAAGAAAAGCGGATGACCATTGTTATCTTTTGGAGGCCATATGGATTGACCTCAATTTGAATAAGGATGCTATTATGAAGTTAGGTATAGACTATCGAGGTGGGAATGATGAATAAGATAATCTATCAAGGATATATGAATTGATTTATCCATGGAAGGATGCATGTACCTTTTTAAAGGTGGAATTAAGAATAGAACATCGGTAACTTAAAATGAATCCTAGGGGAATGCATAAAGGTTGGCATTTCACCCTTAATAGGGATAGTATGAGTTTTGACAGTATGAATTGGAAAGGATTAAGGTAATAATAACCTTTAAGGATCAGTGGAGAAATTTTTCAGAAGTATATAGACAATGGTTCTAGTATTAGTAAATGGTATTTTGATATGCCCTGTATATAGGGAATACAGGAGGAACAATTGAACGATAACCTTAGAGGTTTTACAAGGAGAAAGGAAATATTCGAAGTTCTCAAGAATAAAAATGTTGATAAAGGAAATATGACATAATTATAATGTTGCCAAGTGAGGCACGTGCTAAACCACGAGAAAGTATGGATCGAACCAGTAATGGTCGAAATTGTTCAGGGCAATTAGGACTTAAGATAAAAGATGTTCTAATTATGATTGAGCGTCAGTCATGACAGTGATTAACCTCTAAAGACTGAGGCAACAACTTATGGAAAAATGGTGATTTTTTTTTACTTATCAGATGTTAAGGAAAACATCTTCACATAAGCTGTGATTGAAATGAGGTAGAAAATTTAGTTGAAGGTGGTTAAAAGACATTGATTATAAGGAACTATTACTATCAGGGAAGGCCAAAGAGGTGGCCAACACTTTAAAGGTAAGAGGATAATTATAGGCGCTTGTGCCAAAGGAATACAGTAATGATGGTTAAAACTGTGAAGGTTGTATTGTGGTTTGGAAGATTGACATTCCTTCTGATGACTGTGCAATACCCAACCATAATAGTAGTTCGGTAAAGGTTTAATTCGTGTAATCGCCAGGAGCGGGCTATCTATCTTAGAAGGTACCATCTTGAGAATGAGCCAGGACTATATTTCAAAAAGGACTAAACAAACCTTTGAGTTAAGTCTTCTATTGAAGGTATATGATTAAGAATGGTATTAACCTGCTATCGTTGCTTTGAGCAAAACTCTTCTGTAAATTTTATCTGCTTCATGTCATGTATGTATGTCAGAATCAGGAGTGTACTCCATGAATCATGAATGGTGATTATGTTATCTCCTTAGAAGGATTTGATACGACATGTATGGACTCCGTATGGTTAGCTATTAAGACTTCATGGAAAATGAATGACTACAGTAGGTCAGTGGTGGACCATAGTAAGGCAGCAATGATTCTGCGAGTAATGAGCTGGTTACAACCGTGAGAGTTGTATTGGAATGGGTGTTGAGATTGAGTACCACTAATCGGGTAGTGGTAGTGTATAAGTTATCATTGATAGACTAATTAAGTAGAGTATCTACCTATTGAATATTTATTCCCTCTTATGAAAAGAGAGTCGTATTACTATATGAGGAAGGTTGCGGTGCAAGCATAGAATTCTATTAACGATGATGTCTAGAATGAGATCCCAGATTCGATTTTCGATATCAAGGGAGTTTCAAAGGTGATTATGTATAAGCTCGAGGAAGAGTGTGGGTCCATAGAATGATGGACGGGATAGCAAAAATATTTAGGCATGGGAAATACGAGGCTATAATGCTTGATGCTGATATAAATACGTATATGTTTTGTTCTCCTATGACAAACCTCTATAGTTCAGAGGTAGGTTCCAAGCCAGATATTTTGTGGCAGTATATTTTTTTTATATATATAATTCTCTTCAGTTCGTTCTTTTCTCTTCTTTTCATTTCATGTAAGTTGAGAAGAATAACCCTTCCAGAAGGGGAGGTATTACCGAATGACTGTCTATCTGTGTGATAGAAGCCTAGTAGGATACCAACTATTGTTTAATTGCTTGTCAAGTACTAAAGGCTGGCCACCTTCTGTACTAACTATGCGATATAACAAGTGTTCATGATCATAGTAATCTCTCAACAAATTCCTTTACTTCTATTTGATTGATCAAATTTTGGAAAATAGAAACAACTGAAAAAGGAGTAATAAAGTGGTGGTAGTATGTGGAATGGGAACACATTCGTGATACTAAGGTTGACGTGGTTATTAAAAGGTTATAGAACGCTAACGAGCAAAAGTATAACCAGTATAATATTAGGAACGGAAGGTAGTAGCGATTACGAACTGGAAAAGAATGGGTATTAAGAAGCAAAAGCTATAATGCTAGAAGCTATAATGAGAGTCTGTGCAATAGACTTGAAAGGAATTGGAATGATCACTTAATGCGGATTGAGTTATCTTACGACAATAGATCATATGTCAGTATTGAGATATCGCCTTATGAGATCCTTGAGGGAAGACAATGTCGATCTCCCTTATATTAGGATGAAGTTGTAGAGCGCAAGATGCTCGGGCCCGCAGTAGTCCAAAGGACCAAGGATATGATAGATCTAATCAGAGGACGGCTGGTAGTAGCCCAAGATGGACATGATAAGTATGTTGATTTGACACGAAAGGATAAAGAGTATGAAATAGGGGACCTAGTAATGTTATAGGTATCCCTTGGAAAGGATTGATGAGGTTCGGAAAGAAAGGAAAGCTAAGTCTACAATTTGTTGGACCCTTGGATATATTAGGACGTTTGGGAAGTTAGCATATGAGCTAACCCTACCCCCGAACCTGTAGCAAGTTCATAACGTGTTCCACGTATCAATGTTAAGGAAGTGTATTCGGATGCCAGATAAATAGAGGCATATGAGCGCATAGATATGCAACCAGACGTAACCTATATGGAGCAACCAGGAAAGGTATAGAGTAAAAAGGAACGAGTGCTTAGGAGAAGGGTTATCAAACTAGTAAGAGTTTGATGGTAGAACCACAATGTGGGAAAATTTACTCGAGAGTTAGAAAGTGCAATGCTAAGAGAGTATCCCTATTCACTTCCTATCTGATTCCGGGACGGAATCCTTTTAAGGAGGGGAGACTGTAATAACCCCAATTTTTGGGAAATTTTTGAAACCCTTATGAATAGTGTTTTTGCTGAATGAGAAAACTTTTCATGCCACACTACGTAGGGGTTCTGTTATTGATCTTCTGGGATATTATTAGTACTCTATGTGGTATATAAGTGTATGTAAAGATCGTCAGAATCCAATTTCCGAACACTTTGATTTTTCCCGGAAATCCACTAGATACGGAAAGAATTGAGAAAAAGGTAACAGAATAAAAAGGATTTAAATTAAAGGATTATAAGAGAGGATCATAAAAAGGAATATAATGTATTGAGAAAGGTTAAGGGAACCTAAGTAATAAGATCCCGGGTATGATCCCTCAAACGATAAACGAAAACGAAAGTTAAGCGAACCGTATAACAGATCAGCGGTCATTAGGCAAACAATTAGGAAGTTAATCAAAGGGATTAGAGAGGATGATGTCACCCAACCAATGAGAAGAGGACAAGGAGGGGAGGATGACATCATGAGGATGATGCAAGCATGACATAAGAGGGAAGGAAATGTGGTGGAATATTAACCATACAAAGTCAAGGCTACAAAGGGAATTAACCAAAAAACAAGACAAAAAGCAACCAACCAAGCAAAACAAATCACAAAACACCAAACCTTCCATTTCTTCATGAAGCTCTCGGCTTCTTTCTTAAGAATTGGGAAGTCCAAGCTCCTCCACTTGCCATTTTACAAGGTAATTATCCTAGCTTCTCCTAGTTAAGTTACATACTTCCTAGAAATCTTAGCTTCAAAATCCTTTCCTAGCATTTCCTATAAATCATTCAAGAAGATGGTGAATAGTACTTTCTTGAAATTAATTTTTGTGTTCTTGATTTCTTTGAAAGAACAAGCTTGTAGGAGGTTAGATTAAGGCTTCCATGGGCATTCCAAGGACCTTTCATGGATTAAAAGCTTCAAGGAAGGTATAACTCTTCATGGTCTTAGTTTTAAGTTTTGTTGTTTAGATTTCCTAATGTTTAGATGATGGGTTAGTGAAATGGGTGTGTAATCATGTTTAGAGCTTGTTATGAGTAGTTTAGTTGGTGAGAGGCATGATTATTGTGTGTTTAGAGATTGGTTGATTTTGTGATATTTTTGGAGTTGGAAATCTTGGTTATTAGTTAATGAACTTAAGTAAACTCTTAGTTCATAATTGAGAAATAAGTATGAATTGGAAATATTGAATTGTTGGGGCTGTTGTAGTATGGTATGGATGGATGTTGGTTGTATGAATGATATGTGGTTTAATTGTGGTTGTTTTGAATTGGTTTAAAATTGGGAAATCGCGTAAACATAGCCGTCGTAATGTCCGATTTACTTTAGACTGCTTTTGTTCATATCATTAGGACCCGAGAACCCCCTGCTAGAATATGACCACTGCCATATTTAGATAGCTCATGTTACGAGCTTCGTTTTGATATGTAGTTCGTTCGATTCCGATGCACGGTTTAGGAGAAACGACCGTTTCAAGTAACGGTGTTTCGCGAACGAAACTTTTTCCCTCGCCTTACTTTGGAATGTAGGTTAAAGACCAAAAAGGGTTATTTAATGTGTGAAACATTTATGGTAAGTGTGTTAGGCAGTTGGTAAGTCATTCGCGAAGGAATCGCTTTAAAACTCGTAAAGGTTAAATTATTAAAAATGGTGGAGCCGAGGGTACCCGAGTGACTTAAACAAATCGGTGAGCGCAAAACTAGCATTAGAGTCTAAGTTAGTTAAAGCATAGATTTACAAGTGATTTTGGTTTAATTCCAACTTACTTGTTGTTTATAGGTTATCAGACTCGTCCCGAGCCTTTCTCACCCCCAAGTCGCTCAGGCAAGTATTCTATCCGATATACTGTTGTTGTGATGTATACATTTGTATATGCATGATCTTGCGATAAATGCCTATTGGTTATTTAGCAAACTTTTGTGATATATTGTAGCATGTGATATGGTATATATGCATGCCTGTTTCATATTCTTGAAATATATATCTGTTGGTTCAGTTGATAATACCTATGCTAGAGGATAGCGGTAACTTGCATATACCTTTAGTATAGGGACCCAAAGGTGAAAATATTTTCTAAAACCGGGAGTCGAGGATCCCGAGTAGATTTTGTATATATGGATATGGATATATATATATATATTTATATATATATATATGGTTATAGTTTTCCAAACTATTAATCGAATAAGGTTTATTCGATAACTTTAACTTTATTTATTTATTTGAATATTATTTCGAATATTATTCGAGGGCTTATGACTCTTTTATATATTATTATTGAATATTATTTGAATATTCATTCGAGGGCTTATGACTCAGTTTATATTATTTAATGAATATTATTTGAATATTCATTTGAGGATCTATGACTCCGATAATGTGCTGTAATATATTCTTTATTTTATTAAAGAATAAGGTGTTAATAATCAAACTTATTTTCGATTATTCAAATAAAGATAATACTTTCATATAAGTATATCTTTGGTTATTTAATACTCGTTTCAAGTATAAATTTTAATACTTCTACTTCAATTATTTTTATAAAGACTATTCTTTATGGGAATATTATTTAAATAATAATATTCAGTCATTTTCTAAATATTCTGGGGACTGATTTACTTCATTAAATCAGCTTTACTCCAAACACTCTTTAAAGTGTTTTCGAGTCTTCAAAATGATTTTTAAAAGTCAGAGCGGATCCCAAAACTCTTTTTTTTTATATTTAAGATCTTCCTTTTAAGGGGATTTAAATACTCGCTCAAAACCTGGGGAATCCGGCTCTGTGGTGTATTTTATATTCGCAACGAGGTTGCTGTTTTGAGAAAACAATTTGATTACTTGCCCAATGTTCGGGAAGTAAGTCCATTTGATTGAGTCGGCATAAGCGACAGGCCGGGGTACGGTCTATTATTGTGTAAGTGGATGGGTGGCAGTCCATCAACGCGTGAGGGGCCGGGGTACGGTCTAGCGCGAGGTCCTAATGCGGCCAGGGTGATGACCGGTGAGGAATTCATCCATCTACAGTAGAAAAGGTTACTTATTGGTATCTTTGCCTGATCAGCGAGATATCGGGTTTATGCCAAAATTCTTTTCCTTTCCAAAATTCATTGGATGTTTCAAACTCTGTTCATACTTTACATAACAGAGGTTCCAGGAAATGTTTAAGAGATATATATATGTGGATATATATAGGGACTAAATAAAGTATCTCGTAACTTTATTTCATTCAATAATATTTCAAAGATTGAATCTATTCAAATCTTGTCTTGTAGTCTCATCTATGTGATGAACTTTTGAAACTGATTATAACTTGAACGGTGGTAGTTCAAGTAGTATTGGGAAAGATATAAGTATATTGGGGTATTTGGTAACCTCATCTTTTAAACTTATATCTAATTAATAATTGTCTTATGAATGACAAAGATTTTCAGAAAAACGTTGAAATAAGGTTAGATATATGAGATCACCTTGCAACGATATTTTTTTTATACAGTTATACACTGGGACTTTGTGTATATTATGCATGGGAGAGGACTTCCAATATTTTGAAAAGTATATATGTATATATACTGAATATTTTGCGACTTCATCGCATTAAGATATCAAACTTGGTTCATTTCTTTTGACCAAGACTTTCATGAGTATTATGAGTAGGCTCATATACTATTAATCATTATACATATTATTTTGGTGGGCTTGCTGCTCACCCTTGCTTTATTTCTTCATCACACAACAACAGTTAGGAAAGATGGCCAGACTCCAGCAGACCCAGCGCAAGCGCGTGGGAAGCGTCCCGCGTCTTCCCGAGGATGTTGTAGCTGCTATAGCTGCAGAGGTAGATCTATTGTAGATCAGACCATCTACTTTTGAGAATCAATTATGTATAATTATAACTTGTGGCAGATAATGGCAATTAACTGTAAATTTATCAAGTAATCATTTTGGGTTGTAATAACTTTTAAATTGTGGATTCAAAGACTTGTACTTATTTAAATTTCATCTCTGAGACTATAACGGGTCGTGGTGTGTGTTAGTGTGGGGTCACAGCATAAGGTTATTTATTAATTAAGTGAAGTGATATTGTGGAAAGAAAGACCGTGACGACCCGGATCCCCGACCCCGGATCTGGGGGTGTTACATTATATATGTAAGGTTTTGAATATATGATATTCATGTGAGTTGTATAATCATAAGATGATTATGTAATCTGTATATATACTGATATATACATGATTTATGTTTGTTCTAATTATGAGAATCATATTAGATACGGATTTTGAATTGGCTACTGCAGATTTGCTGAAATCTGGGTCTGGTGTCCGATTTACGCAAACAAATACCCTATTCCATAGGTAAAAGAGCGTCTGAACAAAACTGATAGCTAAAGTTATCAACGACTCGTCTGTAAGGCGTTTGACGTCGTTTACTGCTCGTAAACAGTGATTCTTTTATTTCTGATTTGATTCTGATTTTTGTCATATTTTCTTTTTATGATTAGATCATGGATAATATGATATGTTAAGATCAGATTATGTGTTTTAACATGCTTTTATGTGCTGTATGAGCATGGTGGATGGTTATGGCCTTTCGACCTTAGTGTAATGGTTTTGGTTTTGGTTTAAATATGACTTGCATGTTGTCAATCTTTGTAATCATAAATCTCGAATGTAACTCAAGTTATTCTTGTAAGTTCATTAGATTAGTTTTACTTTCAATTATGTAATGTAATTGAAGACTCAAGAAGGCTATCCAATGGAGGTGATACAAAGAAGAAGACTTATGTAATAAGTAGTTGTATTTATTTCCATCACCATATTAGATTGACCTTGATCTTTATCATGAGCTTGATAAAGATCACATAGGATGGGGCCATAACCAAACACATTTACTTTATTGCACTTTACATTTACTTGTTTATTTAATTTTATATATGAGATATATGCCTATGTTTACCATGCGATGATAGATTTAGGTGAACTTAAATCAATATAAGGCGTGCTCTAGAAAATCTAGAATAAGAATCATTTCTTGCCTTAACAATAAATATTATGAATACGATCATGATATTCTTGTGTTTATGAAACACGTAATTGAATATGAATTTTCAATATTGAGAGAAAGGATGATTCTGTCAACAACAGATTTCTATCTGTAAGAAAAGGTTATTAAGTGACGCCTCTTGACAATGCTCCACCCGATCTGGGAATCATCTGATTATCGATTATTGATTTGAAATATTTAATTTAAAAGGAAGAATCTCTTTATAATATGATTATGATTGTAACGTAATATAATCCCTCTAAAATTAAATAATATCAAGTAGTAATTGGCCAATGACACAACGGGCTTGTGTCGGTCATAACCTTCCAACATGGTAGAAAGTGGTTCTTATTTTTAAATCATTGTCGTTTCGTGCTACAGCCGAGGGCTTTGATTTCGAAATAAGAAATACTTGTCTATTACATAGAGATGTGTACATTGAATTAGAATCTAAAGGTCGGTACGTGCTACAACCGTGGGCCGTTGGAGACTGATTCAATTGTACGAAATGTTGGGTTAGACTTGACTTAGAATATCGAGTTAGTCGTGCCACAACCGTGACTCAATTATTCAAGAGGCTAAAGTTATGTTAGGGAATAACATAAGATGTAATTGACAAGAGTTGTCTGCCTATTGAACATCACATAACATTTCGTGCCATAGCCGAGGTTGTGTGATGGAATGTATGATCCATATTCCCACTAGCATTATGAATGCTTAATTTTCACTTAGGGGGTTGAATAAATTAGATAAAATAGTGGGAGACACTTATGAATAAAGACCCGATTCATATAGTGTTTTGAAATGAAATTAAATATTTTCTAAGTGTTGTTATGTGTTTATCATTTACAGATTTACTATATTCGTCATGTCTTCTGCACTATCACTTCGGAGCATACTAGATGCTCACAAGTTGACTGGTCCTAATTTAGCTGTTTGTTTTCACTGTAACAAGTTGGGGCACTGGAAGATGAACTACAAGGTTTACCTTGCAGAATTGAAGAAGAAGAAGGGTAGTAAGACTACCGCTTCTGATTCAGGCATGTTCATGATCGAAGTTAATATGTCACTAGGTCAAATTTCTACTTGGGTATTAGATACCGCCTGTGGTTCTCATATTTGCAATTCGTTGCAAGGACTAAAGGGAAGTGGGACTCTTGAAAAAGATGAGGTGATTCTACGTATGGACAATGGAGCAAGGGTTGCGGCCATATCTGTAGGATCATTTAGTTTACATATGCCTACGGGCAAGACTATTATTCTGAGTAATTGTTATTACGTTCCCTCTATAGTGAGGAATATTGTTTCTATTCCTATATTGGATTTGGATGGTTTTTCATTTATTATTAAGAATAATGAATGTTCTATCCTTAGAGATAATGTTCTTTATGGACGTGGTATTATAAATAATGGTATGTATGTATGTGACGTAGAGCATGATTTACTTCAGATTGAACAAACTAATAAAAGAAAACGAGATGATGAAAATCTGACCTATTTATGGCACTGTAGGCTAGGTCATATTAGTGAAAATAGACTACGGACATTGCATAAGGAAGGGTTACTTGACCCCTTTGATTTTGAATCATATCCTACATGCGAGTCTTGTCTATTGGGTAAAATGACCAAATCTTCATTTAGTGGACATGGAGAAAGGGCTGCAGATTTGCTAGGATTGGTACACACAGATGTATGTGGACCAATGTCTACGCAAGCCATGGGTGGATTTTCATACTTCATCACTTTCATAGATGATCGATCTAGATTCAGATATGTGTATTTGATGAAACACAAGTCTGAAGCCTTTGAAAAGTTTAAAGAATATAAACATGAAGTGGAGAAACAAACCAAACACAGTATTATAACTCTTTGATCAGATCGAGGTGGTGAATACTTGAATGGAGAGTTTCTAGATTATCTTAAAGAAAATGGTATAGTCTCCCAGTGGACTCCTCCATAAACTCCACAGTTAAATGGGGTATCTGAAAGGAGAAATCAAACTTTGTTAGACATGGTTCGGTCCATGATGAGCTATGCGAATCTTCCAGTATTCCTATGGGGTTATGGATTGGAAACCACAGCATATTTACTGAATAAGGTGCCTTCCAAATCTGTTCCTCAAACACCATATGAGATATGGAAAGAAAGGAATCCGAGTCTTAAACACGTTAAGATTTGGGGATGTCCAGCTTATGTCAAGAAAGTTGACCCAGATAAGCTGGAATCTCGATCCGTAAAATGTAATTTTGTGGGATATCCTAAAGAGACTTTGGGGTATTACTTTTACACCGATCATCGGGTGTTTGTCTCCAGACATGCTACCTTCTTGGAAAAGGAGTTTATCCTTGAAGGAAACCATAGGAGCAAAATTGAACTTGATGAAGTTCAAGAAGCACAAACTACTACGGATCAAGTGGAAACACCTGTTCAGACTGAACAACCTTCTGTGGAACAACCCATTCGTAGGACAGGGAGAGTGTCTCGCCAACCTGAGAGGTATTATGGCCTTGTCATTGAGAATGACAATGAGTTGTCAATCATTGATGATGACGACCCTGTGACCTATAATGAGGCTATGAGTAATGTTGACTCAGAGAAATGGCATAGTGCCATGAAATCCGAAATGGAATCTATGTATACCAACCAAGTATGGACTCTGGTTGAGGCGCCTGAAGGTGTTAAGCCTATTGGGTGCAAGTGGGTATACAAAAGAAAGATTGGAGCAGATGGCCAGGTGGAGACCTATAAGGCCGGCTCGTGGTAAAAGGATTCAAACAAAGGCAATGGATTGACTTTGATGAAACTTTTTTGCCTGTAGCCCTGTTAAAATCAATTCAGATTTTGCTTGCGATTGCTGCTTACTACGACTATAAGATCTGGCAAATGGACATGAAAATGGCCTTCCTCAATGGGGAACTTGAGGAGGAAGTGTATATGACACAGCCAGAGGGTTTTCTTTCCAAGGGAAATGAACACCTAGTGTGTAAGCTGCTGCGAACCATATATGGTTTAAGGCAAGCTTCTCGTAGATGGAACATCCGTTTTGATGAGATAATCAAAGAGTTTGGTTTTATAAAAAACATAGATGAACCATGAGTCTACAAGAAGGTTAGTGGGAGCGCGGTAACATTTCTTGTATTGTATATGGATGATATACTTCTTATAGGAAATGATATACCGATGCTACAATCAGTCAAAGTATGGCTATCAAAGAACTTCACCATGAAGGACTTGGGAGAAACATCCTACATTCTCGGTATAAAGATCTATAGAGATAGATCTAGAAGAATGATAGGTCTTATCCAGGGTACATACATCTAGAAAGTGCTTAAAAGGTTTAGCATGGAAAAATCCAAAAGAGGTCTCATACCGATGAGCCATGGAGTGTCCCTTTTCGAAAAATGTCTCCTAAGACACCTGAGGAAAGAGAGCGTATGAGTAAGATTCCTTATGCTTCAGCAATAGGATCTATCATGTATGTGATGTTGTGTACAAGGCCTGATGTTGCTTATTCAATTATTGTGACGAGCAGATATCAGTCCAATCCAGGTGAAGACCACTAGAAAGCAGTGAAAAACATCCTTAAGTACTTGCGAAGGACTCAGGACATTTTTCTTGTTTTTGGTGGTGAATCTGAGTTGAAAATAGAGGGTTATACCGACTCTAGTTTTCAATCAGAAAGTGATAGCAAATCCATGTCAGGGTACGTGTTTACTCTGAATGGTGGTGCAATTCAGATTGTTGAAAGAAGAGATGTCAACGTCGAGAGAGTTGACACACATAACAACGTAGCAGACCCCCTTACAAAGCCACTTTCTCAGAGTCACTTTGATCGTCATAAAGACAAGATGGGTATTAGATACCAGAGTGATTGGCTTTAGTACAAGTGGGAGATTGAAAGAGATATGTCCTAAGTCCAATCATGTATGAGGATTTAGGAATAACTTTTATGTAATCTGTTTTGATTTCATTGATATTAATAAAAGGCTTGTTTTGTTTTTATTGCGGCTCTATCTATTTAAATATTTAAATAAGATATACCACAGTTTAGAGTAAAGCTTTTTATGGATTGTGATGAGATCATAATAATGAGACCTAAAAGATGATAACTCTAAACTTAAATAGTTCCTGGTCGTAGGATTACTAACTGGTAATTAATAATCCGCAAAGATCGGTACATACTATACTTGCTTCATTATGAAGGATGTCTGTTCTCATAGACATTTGTGTGGTGACACTATAGCTAGTATGTAGGTGCTTATTATAGAATAAGTTCACTGAACATGACTCACACAACTGAACAACTGATGGAGTTCACTAACGTGTCATCAGTTGTTCATATAGTGATAGTTGTACAAGTATCCTTAGACTTGAGGTCATCATAGTCATCTTGTGTACACTGAACTATGCTTTGGTTTAGTTCTTAGTCTCAAGGGACAATTATAAGGGCTCTACTGGGTATAGGAATTTTTACACGAAGATAGTGTATGATCAATAAAGGATCTACCCCTTCCAGTGTAGGAAGAGAATGTTCAATGCTGATCCACTTATGTTAGTTTAGGAATCTCTGGCCAGAGTGAATGAAATTAGAAAGGTGTTTCTAATTTACATTAAATAGAACTAAGCATAGTGAATGGGAAAAAAAGTGATTAAATAAGATAGGTTTGACCCAAGTTCCATGCCTTGTATTTAATCGTGACATTGCAGGGTAGAAGGAATTAATTGTACGGTAACTACTCACTGAATAGGTTCTTGGTATTCTAAGCAGTGAATTCGTATTATCCGGATAGTCGCGATATGCTGAGAAGTATCCCTCACGATGTAGAATAAATATGATTAATTAATTAATCATATTTAATGAATTAGAGAATTTATATAAATAATAATAAAATAGTTTTATTATTATTTATTTCTACTACCGGCTTAATATTGAACCTACAGGGTCACACCATAAAAGAGAATGATTTAATGGTGGAGGAATTAATTAATAATGGCTGATAATTATTTATTTATGAAATAAATAATTAATTGGCAAATTTAATAATTGATTAAATGAGATTTAATTGATTATAAATTAATTAAGAAAAGATTCTTAATATTATTAATTAAGAATTTAATTTTTGGAAATTAAATCAAGAGAGAGAATTATGTCTAAAGTGTTTAGAAAAAAGATTAATAATTAAAAGGTGTTTTAATTATTAATGAGAATAATAAAGGGTTAATAATAATAATATTTTATGGAAAAATTTTCAGCTGAAAATTTTGCCTATAAATATACTATTATAGACCCTAATTTCGCCTCAACCAAAAAGATTTACAAAACCCTAATTCTCTCCATCTCCTCCTCCTTCATTACATCGTTTTCTTGGTGGATACCAGTGGAGTGCTTCACACTTGAGGAGCAGCTGCTAAGGATCTCCGTTCATCATTTTTGGATCGCCATTAAAGACCTCCATCTTTCCATTAACGTAAAGCTTCTTAAGGTAAACATACTGAACTACGAATTAAATATTATTTTTCGCATGGATCCTGCGGAGGGTTTTGGTTTTTCTTAAGATTTAAATTTACGTTTTCGCTGCATTTATGTGCTAAAACCCTTCAGTGAGTAGCCTTTTACAACCAACCTTGCTTTGTTTCTGGTAACTATACCATTTTCATCCATTTTGTTCCTGAACACCCATTTTATTCCAATAATGCTTCCGTTCTTTGGTGCAGGAACTAACTCTAGACTTTGCTTCTTTCAAACTGATTCAGCTCTTCCCCCATGGTAGATATCCAGTAAGGATCCAATAGGGCTTTATCAATTTTCTTAGGCTCTACTTGAGACAGAAAACATGCATGTAGGCACTCATTAAAAGTTGCACTTCTAGTCCTCACACCAGCAGTAGGATCACCAATAACTGCTTCTCTAGAATGACTTATATCCCACTTTCTTGTGTGAGTTTATTGACTTGTGCCTTCATCATTTTCTTCATTATTGGTATGACTAGTAGATCCTTCTTCTCTTTCTCCCCCTGAGTTTGTGCTATCAAATTCAGGTGTTTGAGATGAGCTTCCATTCCCATGACTTTCCTGTTTAGTAGTCTTTTCATTCATCATTTGTTATGCATTAACTTCATCTTCTCCACCAGAATCACTATCAATGTTGAGGTTTTCAAATGCAAGGGCTTCAGCTTCATTATCATCAAGGCATTCCTAGCCTGGACACTTGTCATCATCAAAGGTCATATCCGTGCTTTCCATGATCTTCTTTTGATCAATCACATAGACTTTGTAGGCTGTTCTTTCCAGTGAATATCCCATAAAAATTGCTTCAAAGACCTTTGAGTCAAATTTTCCCACATATTCAGAGTTGTCTTATAAAATGTAACACTTGCTTCCAAACACATGAAGCTGCTTTATAGTAGGCTTTCTCTTGGACATGATTGAGTAGGGTGACTTGCCATGTGCCTTTGTTATTCCTAGTGAACTAATAATGAGATTTACAGAAGGGGGGTTGAATGTAAATCTCAAAACTTTTTCAAGTTTTGAGCAGTTTCAAAGGCTGTGTGTTTAAGATAAACAAGTGTGTGAATTTCTTTAAGCTAATACAGACAGATATATATTCAAGCACAAAAGTACAGAACACAACAGACCTTAAAAACTTTTCTGGTGGATTTGTTGTTCCACCAGAGATGGTATTTCAGAAAATCTGTGATTCAAGAAGTTGATCACAGCTGCATCCTAGTACAAACTAGATAATTTTTCTCAAGATTTTTCTAAACAGCTCTGGAAAAATTCTATTCTAATTACTAGCTGCTACTTGGTTTATATAACACCAAGTTTACAAGTGAAGACAAAGATAAAAAAGTACAATAATAAAATAAGTTCTCCACTTGTTTCTTCTCCATTTTACTCCAGTGCATTGTTGACTATTGCCTCTTTATACTAGAGTAGAACGGCTGCTTTTTCTGATGTTCCTGAAATAGGCTACCACATCTCAATTGTCTCTGTCAACCCATGTGCCTCTGTTTGTAGGTACAACTACCACTTGTCAACTGCTATTTAATAGAACATCCGTTGAAGCCTTCATCCATTGATGGCTTTATCCGTTGATGTGTTAGCAGTTGAAGCTCTATCCGTTGATGCACTCATCCGTTGAAGGATGTTATCCGTTGAAGCTTTAGAGACATCCGTTGAAGCTTTGTTTCTCATCCGTTGAAGGTCTTTAAGTTATCCGTTGACACCATTTCATTTATACAAAATTACAAGGCATGAGATATTTACAATTGGCCTTCCTATCTGCATATCCTTTAGTAGTCAACATGACTTATAATTTCCCTCAACATTTAAGAATTATATCTAAAATTCAAAGACTGAAATGTGCTACAACACTAGACTTATTTCTAAGTAAAGCTACACCATCAATGGATAGCCAAAGTGGTCTTATCCGTTGAGGCTACAAACACTAGATTTCTACTTAAGTGTTTTGTTAAACATATCATCAAACTAATGCACATATATTCCTAACAATCTCCCCCTATTTATGTCTATAAGAATTGTAGACATAAATTCAAGGTTAACTTGATGATAACAAAACACTTAACAAATATATGAACTGAAACTAAGTAGAAATTTAAAAGTGCTGCAAAAGTGTATGTACTAGAAGGTAATTGAAGATTTACAGTGTTTCCAAGGGTGCTCCTCTAGCCTGAGCAGATCATCTTTTTCTTCTTTGATCCCTGGTTTTCTTTCCTAGCCCTTTGTCATTTTCCTCAATTTGGAGTTGGAGTTGTCTGAAGAATTCAGCTTCATCTTCATCACTGATATCCAACTTAGATTGCATTTCTTTGAGAGTTTCATTGCTGGCAATCTTGAGTTGGTCTTCAAGTCTGAAAAATCTTCTGACTCCTTTATCATCTCTGAATTCCATCAACCAATGAGGTGATTTGTGAATTGTAGTTCCCCTTTCTTGAATGAGTAAGGTTCTGGGCAAAGCATTGGGCTCCCTCCAAGTTTTCCTTATGTTGGCAATCTTGTTGAGAATTTCAGTCTTGGCAGTCCTGGTAAAGCCAGAATCCTTTTGTATGGCTGAAAAGACTCTGATCAAGGTAGAGTAGCCTTCATTCAGAATCCTGTAGAGAGGCCATGTTCTTTCCCCAGCTCCTTTGTATCTGAACACCAATCTCTCTGGTAGCTGTCTGTAAGCAGCAATTCCCCTTACATCCTCCAGCTCATCCAGATAGAGTTCAATGTCTGAAATTTCTTTTATGTCACAGATGTGAACATAATCATCTTTAGAAATGGGTGGCTTAGGGTTAGGTTTATGTTTTTGAGTGAATTTCTTAGAGTTTAGGGGAGGTGTAGATTTGGATTTTCTTTTCTGTTTCTTTGGTAGTGGAAGAGTGGTTAAAAAGGTAGGCAATTTGATGGTGTCCCAATCAATAGGTTCCTCTTTTGGGATGATTGGTTCACCATGAATGTTTATAGTGGGATCAGCAACAAAGAGTTCAGGTATGGAAGGTAGAGATTTAGTTTCTTCAGTGTTGCCTTCACTCCTTCTATGTGCCTTGGCCTTTCTTCTGTTTCCCTTCTGCCATTCCTCTTTTTCCTCCATGCTTTCACCAAATATACTCCCAAAAACCTCATCTAAGTTTGCAATCTTGTCTTCACCCCTGACTTCAATTCCTTTCTCATTTTCAACTAGACTTCACTTTAGCTTTTGTTCAAGCTTTGCTTGTGCTCTTTTGTCAGCCTTGAGTTTTTCAGCTTCTTTCTTTAACCTTTTGGTTTCTTCCCTCTTGGCTATTGAGAATTTGGGATGTCCTTGCATCACACATATGCTCTTTCCCTCTCTAAAGATAATAGCCATG